>NW_012301754.1:0-3298 GCF_000151885.1 Dipodomys ordii | reverse complement strand
TCAGTGGGGTACACAGCTGGGGACACCGGGAGGACACAGCGGGACACAGCGGGGACACAGCGGGACACAGCGGGACACAGCGGGGGACACAGCGGAACACAGCGTGGGACACAGCGAGGACACAGCAGGACACAGCGGGACACAGCGGAACACAGTGTGGGACACAGCGGGACAAAGCGGGGGACACAGCCGGACACAGGGGGGGAAACAGTGGGGGAAACAGTGGGACACGGTGGGACACAGCGGGGGACACATGGGGAACACAGCGGGACACAGCGGGGACACAGCGGGACTCAGCGGGGGACACAGCAGTATACAGCAGGACACAGCAGGGACACAGCAGGGACACAGCGGGGGACACAGCGGGACACAACGGGACACAGCGGGGGACACAGCGGGACACAGAGGGGGACACAGTGGGGACACAGCGGGACACAGCGGGGGACACAGCGAGGACACAGCGAAACATAGCAGGGGACACAGAGAGGACACAGCCGTACACAGCGAGACACAGCGGGACACAGCGTGGACACAGCAGTACACACAGCGGGACATAGCGGGGGACACAGCTGGGGACACATCGGGACACAGCTGGGGACACAGCGAGGACAGAGCGGGAAACAGCGGGACACAGCAGGGACACAGCGTCGATACAGCAGTGACACAGCGAGACACAGCGAGGAACACAGGAAGGAAACAGCGGGACCCAGTGGGACACAGAGTAGATACAGCGGGACACAACGGCGTACACAGCTAGGAACACAACGGGACACAGCGGGGGACACAGCAAGGACACAGCGGGACACAGCGGGACACAGCGGGGGATACAGCGGGACACAGCGGGAGACCCAGCGAGGACACAGCAGGACACAGCGGGGGACACAGGGATACACAGCGGGGAACACAGCGGGGGACACAGCAGGACACAGTGGGGAACACAGCGAGGACACAGTGTGGACACAGCGGGACACAGCGTTGATACAGAGGGCACACAGAGTTACACAGCGTGGTACACAGCGGAGGACACAGTGGGACACAGTGGGCTACCCAGTGAGGACACAGCGGGAACAACAGGGGACACAACGAGGACACATCGGGGGACACAGCAGGGGACACAGCGGGACACAGTGGGGAACACAGCGAGGACACAGCGGGACACAGCGGGACACAGCATCGATACAGCGGGGACGCAGCGTTACACAGCGTGGTATACACTGTGGACACAACGGGACACAACGGGACACAGTGGGGGCACAGCGGGACACAGCGGGACACAGTGGGACACAGCGGGGACAAAGCGTGAGACACAGCGAGGGACAGAGAGGGAAACAGCAGGGGACACAGCGAGGAAACAGCGGGACACAGCGGTGACACAGCGGGGACTCAGCGGGGGACACAGTGGGACACAGCGGGGGACACAGCGGGACACAGCGGGGGACACTGCGGGACACAGAGTGGGACAGAGCGTGGGACACAGCGAGACACAGCGGGGACAAAGCTGGACACAGCGGGGTACACAGAGGGACACAGCAGGGACAAAGCGTGAGACACAGCCGGGGACAGAAGGGAGACAGCAGGAGACACAGCGAGGAAACAGCGGGACACAGCCGTGACACAGCGGGTACTCGGGGGGGACACAGCGGGACACAGAGGGGGACACAGGGGGACACAGCGGGGACACAGCGTCGATACAGCGGGGACACAGCGAGACACAGCGGGAAACACAGGAAGGAAACAGCGGGAACCAGTGGGACACAGAGTCGATAGAGCGGGACACAACGGGGTAAACAGCTAGGGACACAACAGGACACAGCGGGGGACACAGCGAGGACACAGCGGGACAAAGCGGGACACAGCGGGGGACACAGCGGGACCCAGCGGGAGACCCAGCGAGGACACAGCGGGACACAGCGGGGGACACAGGGGGACAAAGCGGGGAACACAGAAGGGGACACAGCGGGACACAGCGAGGAACACAGCAAGGACACAGCGGGGGACACAGCGGGACACAGCGTCGATACAGCGGGCACACAGCGTTACACAGCGTGGTACACAGCTGTGGACACAACGGGACACAGTGGGGGACACAGCGAGGACACAGCTGGACACAGCGGAACACAGCGGGAGACAAAGCGGGACACAGTGGGGGACACAGCGAGGACAGAGAGGGACACAGCGGCGACACAGAGGGACGCAGCTGGGGACACAGCGTGGGACAAAGTGGGACACCACGGGACACAGTGTTACACAGCGGGACACAGCAGGGACACTGCGGGACACAGGAAGATAAAGCGGGGGACACAGCGGGACACAGCGGGCGACAGTGGGGGACAGCGGGGGACACAGCGGGACACAGTGGGCTACCCAGTGAGGACACAGCGGGACACAACAGGGGACACAGCAAGGACACAACGGGGGACACAGCGGGGGACACAGCGGGACACAGTGGAGAAGACAGCGAGGACACAGCGGGACACAACGGGACACAGCGTCGATACAGCGGGGAGGCAGCGTTACACAGCGTGGTACACACTGTGGACACAACGGGACACAGTGGGGGCACAGCGGGACACAGCGGGACACAGTGGGACACAGTGGGGACAAAGCGTGAGACACAGCGAGGGACAGAGAGGGAAACAGCAGGGGACACAGCTAGGAAACAGCAGGACACAGCGGTGACACAGCGGGGTCTCAGCGGGGGACACAGTGGGACACAGCGGGGGACACAGCGGGACACAGCGGGGGACACGTCGGGACACAGTGTGGGACAGAGCGTGGGACACAGCGAGACACAGCGGGGACAAAGCTGGACACAGCGGGGTACACAGAGGGACACAGCAGGGACACAGCGGGGAAACAGCGTGACACAAAAGGACACATCAGGACACAGCGGGGGACACAGCGGGACACAGCGGTGGACACAGCGAAGACACAGCGGGACCCAGCGGGACACAGCGTCGATACAGTGGGGTCAGAGTGGGCCACAGCGGGGTACACGGCTGGGGACACAACGGGACACATCGGGGGACACAGCAAGTACTCAGCGGAACACAGCGTGGGACACAGTGAGGACACAGGGGGACACAGCGGGAAACAGCTGGACACAGCAGGAACATAGAAGTAGACACAGCGGGACACAGCAGGGGACACAGCGGGACACAGCGGGGGACACAGGGAGGACAGAGCGGGACACAGCGGGGACACAGCGGGGACTCAGCGGCGGACACAGCGGGGGACAAAGCGGGACACCATGGGACAGCGCGGGACACAGCGGGGACAAGGGGAGACAGAGCGTTGA
>NW_012301753.1:0-3298 GCF_000151885.1 Dipodomys ordii | reverse complement strand
AAGAAGAAGAAGAAGAAGAAGAAGAAGAAGAAGGAGACGAAGAAGAAGAACAAGAAGAAGGAGAAGAAGAAGAAGAACAAGAAGAAGGAGACGAAGAAGAAGAACAAGAAGAAGGAGACGAAGAAGAAGAACAAGAATAAGAAGAAGGAGAAGGAGGAGTAGCAGAAGCAGAAGGGGAAGAAGAAGGAGTAGCAGACGAAGAATGAGAAGCAGAAACAGAAGCAGGAGAAGCACAAAAAGCAGATGTAAGAGAAACAGAAACAGAAGAAACATAAGAAGCAGAAGCAAAAGCAGAAGGAGAAGCAAGAAAAACAGAAGTAGTAGAGGTAGAAGGAGAAGCAGAAGGAGGAGATGGAGAAGGAGAATGAGACGCAGAAGCAGAAGAATAAGCAGAACAAGAAGCAGAAGGAGAATCAGAAACAGATGGAGATGCAGTGGAAGCAGGAGAAGCAGAAGAAGCAGAAGCAGAAGGAGAAACAGAAGTATTAGAAGGAGAAGGAAAAGCAGAAGGAGAAGCAGAAGGAGAAGCAGAAGCAGAAATAGAATCAAAAGCAGAAGGTGAAGCAGAAGAAACAGAAGAAGCAGAAGCAGTAGCAGATGAAGCAGAAGGAGAAGCAGAAGAAAAAGCAGAAGAATCTGAAGGAGAAGGAGAAACAAAAGGAGAAGCAGAAGTAGAAGAACAAGGAGAAGCAGGAAAAGAAGAAGAAGCAGAAGCAGAAGGAGAATCAGAGTGACAAGCAGAAGAGGAAGGAGAAGCAGAAGCAGAAGAAACAGCAGCAGGAGAAGCAGAAGGAGATGCAGAAGGAGAAGCTGGAGAAGCAAAAGAAGCAGAAGCAGAAGGAGAAGCAGTAGGAGAAGCAGAAAGAGAAGGAGGAGAAGCAGAAGCCGAAGGAGAAGCAGAAGGAGAAGCAGAAGGAGAAGCAGAAGAAGAATGAGAAGCCGAAACAGAAGCAGGAGAAGCACAAGTAGCAGAAACAAGAGAAGCAGAAACAGAAGAAGCACAAGAAGCAGAAGCAAAATCAGAAGGAGAAGCAGGAGAAGCTAAGACGCAGAAGAAGCAGAAGCAGAAGGAGAAGTAGAAGAAGGAGAAGTAGAAGAAAGAGAAGGAGAAGCAGAAGGAGAAGCAGTAGGAGAAGCAGAAAGAGAAGCAGAAACAGAAGGAGAAACAGATGGAGAAGCAGAAATAGAAGAAGAAGGAGAAGCAGGAAAAGCAGAAGAAGCAGAAGCAGAAGGAGAATCTGAGGGACAAGCAGAAGAAGAAGGAGAAGCAGAAGCAGAAGAAGCAGCAGCAGGAGAAGCAGAAGCAGGACATGCAGAAGGAGAAGCAGGAGAAGCAGAATAAGCAGAAGCAGTAGGAGAAGCAGAAGGAGGAGGAGAAGCAAAAGGAGAAGGAGAAGCAGAAGGAGAAGCAGAAGAAGAATGAGAAGCAGAAACAGAAGCAGGAGAAGCACAAGAAGCGGAAGCAAGAGAAGCAGAAACAGAAGAACCAGAAGAAGCAGAAGAAGCAGAAGCAAAATTAGAAGGAGAAGCAGGAGAAGCTAAGAAGCAGAAGCAGAAGGAGAAGCAGAAGGAGAAGTAGAAGAAGGAGAAGCAGAAGGAGGAGTAGAAGCAGAAAGAGAAGCAGAAACAGAAGGAGAAGAAGAAGGACAAGGAGGAGAATCAGAAGAAGCAGAAGCAGAAGAAGGAGAAGCAGAAGTAGAAGCTGGAGAAGAAGAACAAGCAGGAGAAGCAGAAGCAGAAGAAACTGAAGAAGGAGAAGAGCAGAAGCAGATGCAGAAGGAGAAGCAGAAGCAGAAGGAGAAGCAGAAAGAGAAGCAGGAGAAGCAGAAGAAGCAGAAGCAGTAGAAGCAGAAGCAGAAACCGAAGAAAGAGAAGCAGAACCTGAAGTAGAAGGAGAAGCAGAAGAAGCAGAATCTGGAGAAGCAGAAAGAGAAACAAAAGTAGAAGGAGAAGCAGAAGGAGGAAAAGAAGAAACAGAAGAAGCAGAAGCAGAAGGAGAAGGAGAAGCCGAAGGAAAAGCAGAACGAGAATTAGAAGGAGAAACAGAAGGAGAAGCAGAAGGAGAAGCAGGAAAAGCAGAAGTAGCAGAGGCATAAGGAGAAGCAGAAGAAGCAGAAGCATAAAGAGAAGCAGTAGAAGCAGAAGAAGCAGAAGCAGGAGAAGCAGAAGAAAAATAAGAAGCATAAGAAGCAGAAGCAGAAGCAGAGGGAGAAGCAGAAGAAGGAGAAAGAAAAGGAGCAGCAGAAGGAGAAACAGAAGCAGAAAGATAAGCAGAAACAGAAGGAGAAGAAGAAGGAGAAGCAGGAGAATCAGAAGAAGCAGAAGCAGAAAGAGAAGCAGAAGTCGGAGAAGGAGAAGAAGAAGTAGAAGCAGGAGAAGCAGAAGAAGAAGAAGCAGGAGAAGCAGAAGCAGAAGAAAGAGAAGAAGCCGAAGAAGCAGAAGCAGAAACTGAAGCAGAAGGAGAAGCAGAAGAAGCAGAAGCTGAAGCAGAAGCAGAAGAAACAGAAAACGCAGAAGAAGCAGAAGCAGAAGCAGCAGGAGAAGAAGGAGAAGAAGAAGGAGAAGGAGAAGGATTAGGAGTAGGGGAAGCAGAAGGATAAGCAGAAGCAGAAAGAGAAGCAGGAGAAGCAGAAGAAGCAGAAGCAGAAGGAGAATGTGAAGGAGGAGAAGCAGAAGCAGAAGAAGAAGAAGGAGAAGGAGAAAGAGAAAGGAAAGAAGGAGAAGGAGAAGAAGGAGAAGATGAACAAGAAGAAGAAGAATTAGAAGATGAACAAGGAGAAGCAGAAGGAGAAGCAGGAGAAGAAGAAGGAGAATGAGAAAGAGAAGGATTAGCAGTAGGGGAATCAGAAGGTTAAGCAGAAGAAGAAGGAGAAGAAGAAGGAGAAGCAGAAGAAGCAGAAGAATGAGAAGCAGAAGAAGAAGCAGAATGAGAAGCAGAAGAAGGAGAAATTGAAGCAGAAGTAGAAGGAGAAGCAGCAGTAAAAGAAGAAGCAGAAGAAGGAGAAGTAGAAGCAGAAGAAAAAGAAGTAGAAGCAGAAGCAGAAGAAGGAGAAGAAGAAGAAGAAGAAGAAGAAGAAGAAGAAGAAGAAGAAGAAGAAGAAGAAGAAGAAGAAGAAGAGGAAGAAGAAGAAGAACAAGAAAAAGAACAAGAAGAACAAGAACAAGAAGAAGAAGTAGAAGATGAAGAAGAAGAAGAAGAACAAGAAGAAGAAGAACAAGAAGAAGGAGAAGAAGAACAATGAGAAGAAGAACAAGAAGAAGGAGAAGAAGAAGAACTAGAATCTGAAGAAGGAGAAGC
>NW_012301752.1:0-3298 GCF_000151885.1 Dipodomys ordii | reverse complement strand
GCAGAACCTGAAGCAGAAGGAGAAGCAGGAGAAGCAGAAGAAGCAGAATCTTTAGAAGCAGAATGAGAAGCAGAAGGAGAAGCAGAAGCAGAAAGAGAATCAAAAGCAGAAGGAGAAGCAGAAGAAACAGAAGAAGTAGAAGCAGTAGCAGTTGTAGCAGAAGCAGAACGAGAAGCAGAAGGAAAAGCAGAAGAACAAGAAGGAGAAGGAGAAACAGAAGGAGAAGCAGAAAGAGAAGCAGGTAAAGCATCAGAAGAAGAAGCAGAAGGAGAATCAGAAGGAGAAGCTGAAGGAGGAGAAGGATAAGCAGAAGAAGATGCAGAAGGAGAAGCAGAAGAAGCAGAAGCAGAAGGAGAGGCAGGAAAAGCAGAAGAAGCAGAAGGAAAAGGAGAAGCAAAAGAAGGAGAAGGAGAAGCAGAGGCAGAAGAAGAAGCATAAGGACAAGCACAAGCAGAAGGTGATGCAGAAGGAAAAGCAGGAGAAGCAGAAGAAGCAGAAGCTGAAGGAGAAACAGAAATAGGAGAAGGAGAAGGAGGAGAAGCAGAAGCAGAAGGAGAAGCAGAAGCAGAATGAGAATCAGAAAGAGAAGCAGGAGGAGGACAAGAAGCAGAAGCAGGAGAAGCCGAAAGAGAAGAAGCAGAAACAGAAGCAGAAGTAGAAGCAGAAGCAGAAGGAGAATCAGCAGAAGAAGTAGAACCAGAAATTCAGGCAGCATAAACAGAAGAAGCAGAAGCAGAAGGAGAAGCAAAAAGAGAAGCAGAAGGGGAAGTAGAAAAAACAGCAGAAGAAGCAGAAAAACAAGCAGGAGAAGCAGAAGCAGGAAGAGAAGTAGAAGCAGAAGAAGCAGAAGAAGAAGAAGAAGCAGTAGAAGCATAAGAAGCAGAAGCAGGAGAAGCAGAAGCAGAAGAAAAAGAAGAAGCATAAGAAGCAGAAGCAGAGGGAGAAACAGAAGAAGGAGAAGGAGCAGCAGAAGGTGAAGCAGAAGGAGATGCAGAAGGAGATAGAGAAGCAGAAACAGAAGGAGAAAAAGAAGGAGAAGTTGGAGAATCAGAAGAAGCAGAAGCAGAAAGAGAAGCAGAAGAAGGAGAAGGAGAAGCAGAAACAGAGGAAACGAAGGAGAAGCAGAAGAAGCAGAAGCGGGAGAAGCAGAAGAGAAGAAGAAACAGAAGAAGGAGAAGGAGCAGAAGGAGAAGCAGAAGCAGAAGGAGAAGCAGAAATAGAAGCAGAAGAAGCAGTAGCAGGAGAAGCAGAAGCAGAAGAAACAGAAGAAGCCCAAGAACCAGAAGGAGAACCTGAAGCAGAAGCAGAAGCAGAAGCAGCAGAAGCTGGAAAAGCAGAAGCAGAAGAAACCGAACAAGCAGAAGAAGCAGAAGCAGAACGAGAAGCAGAAGAAGAGGGAGAAAGAGAAGGATTAGGAGTAGGAGGAGCAGAAGCAGAATAAGAAGCAGAAAGAGAAGCAGAAGGAGAAGCAGAAGGAGAAACAGAATCAGAAGCAGGAGAAGCAGAAGCAGAAAGAGAAGCACAAGAAGGACGAATTGAAGGAGAAGGAGAATGAGACGGAGAAGCAGAAGGAGAAGAAGGAGAAGCAGAAGAAGAAGAAGCAGGAGAAGCAGAAACAGAAGAAACAGAAAAAGCAGAAGAAGCAGCAGCAGGAGAAGCAGAAGAAGAAGAAGGAGAAGGAGAAAGAGAAGGATTAGGAGTAGGAGAAACAGAAGGATAAGCAGAAGCAGAAGGAGAAGCAGAAGGAGAAGCAGGAGAAGCAGAAGAAGCAGAAGCAGGAGAAGCAGAAGCAGAATGAAAAGCAGAAGAAGGAGAAATTGAAACAGAAGAAGATGCAGAAGGAGAAGCAGAAGCAGAAGTAGAAGCAGAAGAAGGAGAAGCAGAAGGAGAAGCATAAGGAGAAACAGAAGGAGAAGCAGGAGAAGCAGAAGCAGGAGAAGCAGAATCAAAAGAAATAGAAGAAGGATAAGAAGCAGAAGCAGAAAGAGAAGCACAAACAGAAGGAGAAGCAGAAATAGAAGCAGAAGAAGCAGAAGCAGAACCTGAAGCAGAAGGAGAATCAGGAGAAGCAGAAGAAGCAGAATCTGGAGAAGAAGGAGAACCAGAAGGAGAAGCAGAAGCAGAAAGAGAAGCAAAAGCAGAAGGAGAAGCAGAAAGAGAAGCAGAAGAAACAGAAGAAGCAGAAGCAGTAGCAGAAGAAGCTGAAGATGCAGAAGCAGATAGAGAAGCAGAAGGAATAGCAGAATAACGACAAGGAGAAACAGAAGGAGAAGATGAATGAGAAGCAGAAGGAGAAGCAGGAAAAACAGAAGAAGCAGAAACAGACGGAGAAGCAGAAGAAGGAGAAGCAGAAGCAGAAGAAGAAGCAGAAGGAAAAGCACAAGCAGAAGGAGTAGCAGGAGAAGCAGAAGAAGCAGAAGCAGAAGGAGAAGAAGAAGGAGAAGAAGCAGAATCAGAAGAAGCAGAAGGAGAAGTAGAAAGAGAAGCCGACGAAGAGAAGCAGAACGAGAAGCAGGAAAGCAGAAAAAGCAGACCGGAAGCAGCAGAAGAAGAAGAAACAGAAGAAAAAGAAGGAGCAGAAGCAGAAGGAGGAGCAGAAGCAGAAGGAGAAGCAGAAAGAGAAGCAGGAAAAGCAGAAGAATCAGAAGCAGGAGAAGCAGAAGCAGAAGAAACAGGAGAAGGACAAGAAGCAGAAGCAGAAGGAGAAGCAGAAACAGAAGGAGAAGCAGAAAGAGAAGGACCGGAAGCAGAAGAAGCAGAAGCAGGAGAACCAGAAGCATAAGAATCCGAAGAAGCAGAAGCAGAACCTGAAGCAGAAGGAGAAGCAGGAGAAGCAGAAAAAGCAGAATCGGGAGAAGCAGAATGAGAAGCTGAAGGAGAAGCAGAAGCAGAAAGAGAATCAAAAGGAGAAGGAGTAGCGGAAGAAACAGAAGAAGCAGAAGCAGTAGCAGTTGCAGCACATCCGAAGGAGAAGCAAAAGTAAAAGCAGAAGAACGAGAAGGAGAAACAGAAGGAGAAACAGAAGGAGAAGCAGAAGGAGAAGCAGAAGAAGCAGAAGGAGAAGCAGAAGGAGAAACAGAAGCAGAAGAAGCAGCAGAAGGAGAAGCAGAAGCAGAAGAAGATGCAGAAGGAGAAGCAGAAGAAGCAGAAGGAGAAGGAGAAGTAGGAGAAAGAGAAGGAAGAGCCGCAGAAGCAATAGGAGAAGCAGAAGGAGAAGAAGAAGCAGAATGTGAAGCAGAAAGAGAAGCAGTAGAAGAAGAAGAAGCAGAAAAGCAGAAGCAGCAGAAGAGAAGAGAGA
>NW_012301751.1:0-3299 GCF_000151885.1 Dipodomys ordii | reverse complement strand
TCATCACTCGCTGGGTCCTGCAGTATCCCCCGCTGTGTCCCGCTGTGTCCCGCTGTGTCCCGCTCTGTCCCTGCTGTGTCCCGCTGTGTCCCGCTGTGTCCCCGCTGTGTGCCCGCTGTGTCCCGCTGTGTACTCCGTTGTGTCCAGCTGTGTCACCGCTGTGTCCCGCTGTGTCCCCTCTCTGTCTCAGCTATCCCCCAATGTGTCCCCCGCTGTGTCCCTTCTCTATCTCAGCTATCCCCCAATGTGTCCCCGCAGTGTCCCCGCTGTGTCCCGCTGTGTCACACTGTGTCCCATGGTGTCCCGCATTGTCCCCCACTGTGTCCCCCGTTGAGTCCCCTCTGTGTCGCCTCTGTGTCCCCCGCTGTCTCCCGCTTTGTCCCCCACTGTGTCCCGCTGTGTCCGGCTGTGTCCACACCTGTGTCCCGCTGTGTCCTCGCTGTGTCCCCCGCTCAGTCCTGCTCTTTCCACCGCTGTGTCCCGCTGTGTACTGCTGTGTCCCCCGCTGTGTTCCGCTGTGTCCCGCTGTGTACTGCTGTGTCCCCCGCTGAGTCCCGCTGTGTCCCCGCTGTGTCCCCATTGTGTCCCAATGTGTCCTCGCTGTGTCCCCCGCTGTGTCCTGCTGTGTCCCCCCTGTGTCCCCCGCTGTGTCCCGTTGTGTCCCCAGCTGTTTACCCTGCTGTGTCCCTCTGTGTCCCCGCTGTATCGACACTGTGTCCCACTGGGTCCCGCTGTGTTCTCCCTGTGTTACCAGCTGTGTCCCGCTGTGTCCCCCGCTGTGTCCTGCTGTGTCCTTTCTGTGTCCCACGCTGTGTCCCGCTGTGTCCTCGCTGTGTCCCCAGCTGTGTCCCGATTTGTACCCCGCTGTGTCCCGCTGTGTCACGCTGTTTCCCCGCTGTGTCCCCGCTGGGTCCCTCTGTATACCCCGCTTTGTCCAGCTTTGTCCCTGCTGTGTCTCGCTGTGTCCCATGCTCTGTTCCCCACTGTGTCCTGCTGTGTCCCGCACTCTGTCCCGCTGTATCCCGCTGTGTCACCCGCTGTGTCCCGCTGTGCCCACACTGTGTCCCGTTGTGTCCACAGCTGGGTACCACGCTGTGTAATGCTGTGTCCCCGCTGTATCGACGCTGTTCCCCGCTGTGTTCCGCTGTGTCCCCTGCTGTGTCCCCCGCTGTGTCCTCGATGTGTCCCCCGCTGTGTCCCGATATGTCCTCGCTGGGTCCCATGCTGTGTCCTGCAGTGTCCCCCGCTGTGAACCGCTGTGTCCCGCTGTGTCCCTGCTGTGTCCCGCTGTGTCCCGCTGTGTCCTCACTGTGTCCCCTGCTGTGTCCCGTTGTGTCCCCAGCTGTGTACCCCGCTTTGTCCCGCTGTGTCCCTGCTGTATCGACGCTGTGTCCCGCTGGGTCCCCCTGTGTCCTCCCTGTGTTCCCCGCTGTGTCCTGCTGTGTCCCCGCTGTGTGCCCTCTGTGTCCCGCTGTGTACTCCATTGTGTCCAGCTGTGTCACCGCTGTGTCCCGCTGTGTCTTCGCTGTGTCCCCCGCTGTGTTCTGCTGTGACCTCGCTGTGTGCCCCGCTGTGTCCGGTTGTGTCCCCAGCTGTGTACCCCGCTGTGTCCCACTGTGTCCTCGCTGTATCGACCCTGTGTCCCGCTGTGTCCCGCTGTGTCCTCCCTGTGTTTCCCGCTGTCTCCCGCTCTGTCCCCCGCTGTGACTCACTCTATCCCGTCTGTGTCCCACTCTGTCCCGCTGTGTCCCGCTGTGTCCACCACTGTGTACCTTTGTGTCCCCAGCTCTGTAACCCTCTGTGTAACGCTGTGTCCCCGCTATATCGAGGCTGTGTCCCGCTGGGTCCCGCTGTGTCCTTGCTGTGTTATCCGTTGTGTCCCCCTTTGTCCCCCGCTGTGTCCCCTGCTGTGTCCTACTGTGTCCCCCGCTGTGTCCCGTTGTGTCCCGCTGTGTCCCCTGCTGTGTCCCTGCTGTGTCCCTGCTGTGTCCCGCGGTGTCCCGCTGTATCCCGCTGTGACCAAGCTGAGTCCCCGCTGTGTCCCCGCTGTGTCCTCTGCTTTGTCCCGCTGTGTCCCGCTGTGTCCCGCTGTATCCCGCTGTGACCACGCTGAGTCCCCGCTGTGTCCCTGCTGTGTCCCCCTGTGTCCTCGCTGTGTCCCCCGCTGTCTCTCACTCTGTCCCCCTCTGTGTCTCATGCTTTGTCCCCGCTGTGTCCCACTGTGTCCCGCTGTGTCCCGCTGTGCCCACACTGTGTCCCGTTGTGTCCACAGCTGGGTACCACGCTGTGTATCGCTGTGTCCCCACTGTATCAACGCTGTTCCCCGCTGTGTCCCGCTGTGTCCCCCGCTGTGTCCCCCGCTGTGTCCTCGATGTGTCCCCCACTGTGTCCCGATATGTCCTCGCTGGGTCCCATGCTGTGTCCTGCAGTGTCCCGCTGTGTCCTGCTGTGTCCTCATTGTGTCCCCCGCTGTCTCCCGTTGTGTCCCCAGCTGTGTACCCCGCTTTGTCCCGCTGGGTTCCCGCTGTATCGACGCTGTGTCCCGCTAGGTCCCCCTGTGTCCTCCCTGTGTTCCCCGCTGTGTCCTGCTGTGTCCCCGCTGTGTGCCCTCTGTGTCCCGCTGTGTACTCTGTTGTGTCCAGCTGTGTCACCGCTGTGTCCCGCTGTGTCTTCGCTGTGTCCCCCGCTGTGTTCTGCTGTGACCTCGCTGTGTGCCCTGCTGTGTCCGGTTGTGTCCCCAGCTGTGTACCCCGCTGTGTCCCACTGTGTCCTCGCTGTATCGACCCTGTGTCCCGCTGGGTCCCGCTGTGTCCTCGCTGTGTCCCCCGCTGTCTCCCGCTCTGTCCCCCGCTGTGTCTCACGCTTTGTCTCCGCTGTGTCCCACTGTGTCCCGCTGTGTCCCCCTGTGCCCCCACTGTGTCCCGTTGTGTCCACAGCTGTGTACCACGCTGTTTAACGCTGTGTCCCCGCTGTATCGACCCTGTGTCTTGCTGGGTCCCGCTGTGTCCTCGCTGTGTTCCCTGCTTTGTCCCCCGTTGTGTACCGCTGTGTCCTCGCTGAGTCCCCCTGCTGTGACCCGCTCGGTCCCTGCTGTGTCCCGCTGTGTCCCCGCTGTGTGCCCGCTGTGTCCCGCTGTGTACTCCGTTGTGTCCAAGCTGTGTCACCGCTGTCCCGGCTGTGTCCCCTCCTCTGTCTCGGCTGTCCCCCCGCTGTGGTTCCCTGCTGTGTCCCCACTGTGTTCCGCTTGAGTCCTCCCCTGTGGTACCCCGCTGTCTCCCCGCTTTGGCCTCACGCCTGGG
>NW_012301750.1:0-3299 GCF_000151885.1 Dipodomys ordii | reverse complement strand
GGACACAGCTAGGTACAAAGTGGGGGACAGCGGGGGACACAGCAAAGACACAGCAGGACACCATGGGACACTGTGTGACACAGCGGGACACAGCGGGGGACCCATCGAGTACACAGCGGGATATTGGGGGACACAGAGAGGACACAGAGGGGGACACAGCGGGGGATACAGCGGGACACAGCGGGGAACACTGCGAGGACACAGCGGGACCCAGCGGGACACAGCGTCGATACAGCGGGAACACAGCATTACACAGCGTGGTACACAGCTGTGGACACAACGGGACACAGTGGGGGCACAGCGGGACACAGCGGGACACAGTTGGACACAGCGGGGAGAAAGCGTGAGACACAGCGGGGGACAGAGCGGGAGACAGAGGGGGACACAGCGAGGACACAACGGGACACAGCGGTGACAAAGCGGGGGACACAGAGGGACACAGCGGGGGACACAGAGGGGGAGACAGCAGGACACAGCGGGACACAGCGGGGGACACAGTTGGGACACAGTGGGACACAGCGGGGGACACAGCGAGGACACATTGGGACACAGCGGTTCACAGCAGGGACAGAGCGGGTGACACAGAGGGGTACACAGCGGGACACAGCAGTGGACAAAGCAGGACACAGCGGGGGACACAGCGAGGACACTGCGGGACACTGCGGGAGACACAGCAAGGACACAGCGGGACACAGTGGAACACAGCGGGACACAGCAGTGACACAGCAGGGGACCCAGCCGGACACAACCGGGGACACAGCGGGACACAGCGGGGCCACAGGGAGGACACAGCAGGCCACAGCGGGGGACACAGCGGGAAACAGCGAGGGACACAGCATCGATAGAGCGGGGACACAGCGGGGTACACAGCTGGGGACACAATGGGACACAGTGGGGACATAGCGGGACAGAACAGGACACAGTGGGACACAGCGGGACACAGCGGGGGACACAGCGATAACAAAGCGGGACACAGCGGAGGACACAGTGGGACAGAGCAGGGTACACAGCAGGGGACACAGAGGGACCCAGCGGGACACAGCGGGGGACACAGGGGGGACACAGCGGGACACAGCGGGGGACACAGCGAGGACACATTGGGACACAGCGGGGACACAGCAGGACTCAGTGGGGGACACAGCAGTACACAGCGAGACACAGCGGTACACAGCGGAGCACATCAGGGACACAGCGGGAGACAAAGCGGGACACAGCGGGACACGGCGGGGGACACAGAGGGGTACACAGTGGGACACAGCAGTGGACAAAGCAGGACACAGTGAGGGACACAGCGAGGACACTTCGGGACTCTGCGGGAGACACAGCGAGGACACAGCGTGACACAGCGGAACACAGCGGGACACAGCAGGGGACACAGCGGGACACAGAGGGGGACACAGCGGGACACAGCGGGGGACACAGCGGGACACAGCGGGGGACACAGCGATGACAAAGCGGGACACAGCGGGGATATAGCGGGACTCAACACGGTCACAGCGGGACACAGCAGGACACAGCGGGACACAGCGGGGACACAGCAGGGGACAGAGCGGGACACAGCGGGGGACACAGCGGGACACAGTGGGGGAGACAGGGGGGACAAAGGGGACACAGCAGGGGACACAGCGAGGACACAGCGGGACACATCTGGGACACAGCGGGAATCAGCGGGGGACACAGCGGAACACAGCGGGACACAGCGGGGACACAGCAGGGACACAGAGGGGGACACAGTGGGACACAGCGGGGGACACAGCGGGACACAGAGGGACACAGCAGGGGACACAGGGGGGACACAGCGGGACACAGTGGGGGACACAGCGAGGACACATTGGGACACAGCAGGGACACAGCGGGACGCAGCGGGGGACACAGCAGTACACATCGGGACACAGCGGGACACAGCGAGGGACGCAGAGGGGTACACAGCGGGATAAAGCGGGGAACACAGCGAGGACACAACTGGATCAAGCGGGACACAGCGTCCATACAGCGGGAACACAGCGGGACACAGCGGGTTACACAGCTGGGGACACAGCGGGACACAGCGGGGGACACAGCGGGACACAGCGGGGAACACAGGGAAGACATAGCGGGACCCAGCGGGAACCAGCGTCGTTACAGCGGGGACTCAGCGGGACACAGCGGGGTGTACAGCTGTGTACACAACGGGACACTGCGGGGGACACAGCGAGGACACAGAGGGACACAGCGGGACACAGCGGGGACACTGCGGGAACATAGTGGGACACAGCGGGGTACACAGCGGGACACAGCGCGACACAGCGGGGGACACAGCGAGGACACATTGGGACACATTGGGACACAGCGGGACTCAGCGGGGGACACAGCAGTACACAGCGGGACACAGCGGGGACACAGCAGAGACACAGCGGGGGACACAGCTGGACACAGCAGGGGAAACAGTGGCGGACACAGCGGGACACAGCGGGACACAGCGAGGACACAGCGGGACAGAGCGGGACACTGCAGGGCACAGCGGGGGACACAGCGGGAAACAGCGGGGGACACAGGGATGACACAGCGGTACCCAGCGGGACCCAGCGTCGATACAGCAGGGACACGCGGAACACAGTGGGGTACACAGCTGGGGACACAGCGAGGACACAGCGGGACACAGCGGACACAGCGGGGACACTGCGGGAACATAGCAGATCACAGCAGGGTACACAGCGGGACACAGCTGGGGACACAGCGGGGACACAGTGGGACACAGCGGAACACAGCGTGAGACAAAGCGGGAGACAGCAGGGGACAGAGCGAGGACACAGGGGGACACAGCGGCGACACAGAGGGGACTCAGCGGGGGACAAAGCGGGAGACAGCGGGGGACACAGCGAGGACACAGCAGCACACAGCGGCCACAAAGAGGGGACTCAGCGGTGGACACAGAGGGGACAAAGAGGGACACCACCGGACACAGTGTGACACAGTGGGACACAGCTGGACACTGCGGGGACACAGCAGGACAAAGCGGGGGACACAGCGGGACACAGCGGGCACACAGCGGGGACACAGCGGGACACAGCGGGGACAGAGCGGGACACAGTCGGACACAGCGGGACACAGCGGGGGACACAGCGGGAGACAAAGAGGGACACCACGGAACACAGCGGGACACAGCAGGAAACAGCAGTGACACTGCGGGGACACAGAGGGACACAGCGGGACACAGCGGGGGACACAGTGGGACACAGAGGGGGACAGAGCGGGACACAGTGGGGGACACAGCCGGACACAGCAGGGGAAACAGTGGGGGACACAGCGGGACACAGCGG
>NW_012301749.1:0-3299 GCF_000151885.1 Dipodomys ordii | reverse complement strand
CATCCTGCTGCTTTTCCTTCTCCTGCTCCTTCTTCTGCTTCTCTTTCTGCTTCTCCTTCTGTTTCTCCTACTCCTTCTCTTTCTCGTTCTTCTGCTTTTCCTTCTGCTTCTCCTTCTGCTTCTGCATCTTCTGCTTCTTCTGCTACTGCCTCTTCTTCTTCTGTTTCTTCTGCTTCCCCTTCTGCTTCTCCTTCTACTTTTGCTTCTCCTTCTGCTTCTCCTTCTGCTTCTCCAGATTCTGCTTCTTCTGCTTCTCCTGCTTCTCCTTCTGCTTCAGGTTCTGCTTCGGCTTCTTCTGCTTCTGCTTCTCCTGCTGCTGCTTCTTCTGCTTCTCCTGCTTCTCTTTCTGCTTCTCCTTCTGTTTTTGCTTCTCCTTCTGCTTCTTCTCCTTCCTATGTTTCTTCTGCTTCTGCTTCTCCTGCTTCTGCTTCTCCTGCTTCTCGTTGTGCTTCTCTTTCTGCTTCTCCTTCTCCTTCTTCTGCTTCTCCTTCTGCTTCTGCTTCTCCTTCTGCTTCTGCTTCTGCTTCAATTTCTCCTTCGGCTTCTCATTCTGCTTCTGCGTCTTCTGTTTCTTCTGCTTCTCCTGCTTCTGCTTCTCCTGCTTCTCCTACTTCTCGTGCTGCTTCTCTTTTTGTTTCTCTTTCTGCTTCTCCTTCTCCTTCTTCTGCTTCTCCTTCTGCTTCTGCTTCTCCTTCTGCTTCTGCTTCTGCTTCAATTTCTCCTTCTGCTTCTCATTCGGCTTCTGCGTCTTCTGTTTCTTCTGCTTCTCCTGCTTCTGCTTCTCCTGCTTCTCCTACTTCTCGTGCTGCTTCTCCTTCTGCGTCTCTTTTGCTTCTGCTTATCCTTTTGCTTCTCCTACTCCTAATCCTTCTCTTTCGCTTTCTCCTTCTCCTTCTTCTGCTTCTCCTGCTTCTCCTTCGGCATCTTCTTCTGCTTCTGCTTCTCCTTCTGCTGCTTATTCTGCTTCTGCTTCTCCTTCTGCTGCTTCTTCTGCTTCTGCTTCTCCTTCTTCTGCTTCTCCCTCTGATTGTGCTTCTTATGCTTATTATTTTTCTCCTGCTTCTGCTTCTTCTGCTTCTACTGCTTCTCCTTCTCCTTCTTCTTCTCCTTCTCCTTCTTCTTCTTCTTCTTCTTCTTCTTCTTCTTCTTCTTCTTCTTCTTCTTCTTCTTCTTCTTCTTCTTCTTCTTCTTCTTCTTCTTCTTCTTCTCTTCTGCTCCTCCCGCTTCTGCTTCTTCTGCTTCTCCTGCTTGTCCTTCTCCTTCTGCATCTCCTTCTCCTTCTTCTCCTTCTCTTTCAGCTTCTGCTTCTGCTTCTTCTAATTCTCCAAATTCTCCTTCTTCTTCTCCTTCTGTTTCTGCTTCTCTTTCTGCTTCTGCATCTCCTTCTGCTTCACCTTCTGCTGCTCTTTCTCCTTCTTCTGTTTTTCCCTCTGCTTCCTCTTCTTATGCTTCTTCTTTAGCTTCTGCTTCTGCTTCTCCTGCTTCTGCTTCTTATGCTTCTACTGCTTCTTCTTCTCTTTCTGCTTCTGCTTCTCCTGCTTGTTTTTCTGATTCTTCTGCTGCTTCTCCTTCTGCTGCTTCTTCTACTTCTCCTTCTGCTTCTCTTTTTGCTTCTCCTTCTGCTTCTGCTTCTCCTTCGGATTCTGCTCTTCTTCTGTTTTTTTGCTTCTGTTTCTTCTTCAGTTTCTTCTGATTCTACTTCTGCTTCTCCTTCTTCTCCTCTTTCTGCTTCTACTTCTGCTTCTTCTGATTCTCCTGCTTCTACTTCTTGTTCTCCTCTGTTTCTGTTTCTCTTTCTGCTTCTGATTCTCCTTCTGCTGCTCCTTCTCCTTCTTCTTCTTCTGCTTCTCCTGCCGCTTCTTCTTCTGCTTCTTCTTCTTTTTCTGTTTCTTCTTCTTCTTCTTCAGCTTCTGCTTCTTCTGCTTCTCCTTTTGCTTCTGCTTCTCCGTCTGTTTCTGCTTCTGCTCTTCTCCTTCTTCTCTTTCTCCTGCTTCTGCTTCTCCTGCTTCTTCTTCTTCTGCTTCTCCTACTTCTCTTTTTGCTTCTCCGTCTCATTCTCCTTCTCCTTCAATTTCTCCTTCTTGTGCTTCTCATTCTGCTTCTGCTTCTGCTTCTCGTGCTTCTGCTTCTTCTGTTACTCCTTCTGCTTCTCCTTCTGCTTCTCTTTCTGCTTCTGATTCTCCTTCTGCTCCTCCTACTCCTAATCCTCCTCTTTCTCCTTCTTCTTCTTCTGCTTCTCGTTCTGCTTCTGCTTCTTCTGCTTGTTCTGTTTCTTCTGCTTCTGCTTTTCTAGCTTCTGCTGCTTCTGCTTCTCCTTCTGCTTCAGGTTCTCCTTCTGCTTCTTGGGCTTCTTCTGTTTCTTCTGCTTCTGCTTCTCCTGCTACAGCTTCTTCTGCTTCTCTTTCTGCTTCTCCTTCTGCTTCTGCTTCTCCTTCTGCTCCTTCTCTTTCTTCTGTTTCTTCTTCTTCTTCTGCTTCTCCCGCTTCTGTTTCTTCTGATTCTCCAACTTCTCCTTCTTCTTCTCCTTCTGTTTCTGCTTCTCTTTCTGCTTCTGCATCTCCTTCTGCTTCACATTCTCATGCTCTTTCTCCTTCTTCTGTTTCTCCCTCTGCTTCTGCTTCTTATGCTTCTTCTTTATCTTCTGCTTCTGCTTCTCCTGCTTCTGCTTCTTATGCTTCTACTGCTTCTTCTGCTTCTGCTTCTTCTGCTTCTAATTCTCTTTCTGCTTCTCCTGCTTGTTTTTCTGCTTCTTCTGCTGCTTCTCCTTCTGCTGCTTCTTCTACTTCTCCTTCTGCTTCTCTTTTTGCTTCTCCTTCTGCTTCTGCTTCTGCTTCTTCTGTTTCTCCTGCCTGAATTTCTGGTTCTACTTCTTCTGCTGCTTCTTCTTCTGCTTCTGCTTCTACTTCTGCTTCTGATTCTGCTTCTTCTGCTTCTTCTCTTTCGGCTTCTCCTGCTTCTGCTTCTTGTGCTTCTCCTGCTTCTCTTTCTGCTTCTTCTTCTTCTGCTTTACCTGCTTCTCATTCTGCTACTCCTTCTGCTTCAACTTCTGTTTGTCCTTCTCCTACTTGTTCTTCTACTTTTCAATCAGCTACACGATCTACTTAAGCTAAAACTGCTACTACTTATACATCAACAGATTCATCTGCTTCAACTTCTAGCTTATGATTCACTTTATGCTTCAGATAATCCTTCTAGAACTGCTTCTATCATCACCAAAATTCAACATCTTCAACTTCTACACTTTCATATTATGCTTCGGGTCTCCTATTTGCAAATACAAAAACTTCAGCTAAAAATTT
>NW_012301748.1:0-3299 GCF_000151885.1 Dipodomys ordii | reverse complement strand
GCTGTGTCCCAACTGTGTCCCCTGCTGTGTGCCGCTGTGTCCCGCTGTGTCCCCCACTGTGTCCCCCGCTGTGTCCCGCTGTGTCCCCCGCTGTGTCCTGCTGTATCCACTGCTGTGTCCCTGTTGTGTCCAGCTGTTTCCCCCCCTGTGTCCTGCTGTGTCCTCGCTGTGTCCCCCGCTCTATCCTGCTCTGTCCTCGCTGTGTCCCCCGCTGTGTCCCGCTGTGTCCCTGCTGTGTCCTCACTGTTTCCCGCTGTGTACCCCACTGTGTCCAGCTTTGTTCCCGCTGTATCTCACTGTGTCCCACGCTCTGTCCCCCACTGTGTTCTGCTGTGTCCCCCGCTGTGTCCCGCTGACTCCCCGCAGGGTCACCGCTGTTTCCCGCTGTGTCCCGCTGTGTTCCGTGGTGTTCCACTTTGTCCCCCGCTGTGTCCCCGCTGTGTCCCCCGCTTTGTCCCACTGTGTCCCGCTGTGTCCCTCGCTGTGTCCCCCGCTGTGTCCCCCGCTGAGTCCCCGCTGTGTCTCATGCTTTGCCTCGCTGTGTCCCACTGTGTCCCGCTGTGTCCTGCTGCATCCCCCACTCTTTCCCTTTGTTTCCCCAGCTGTGTACCCTGCTGTGTCCCATTGTGTCCCCGCTTTATCGAAGTTGTGTCCCGCTGGGTCCCGCTGTGTCCTCGCTGTGTTCCCCGTTGTGTCCCGCTCTGTCCCCGCTCTGTCCCGCTGTGTCCCCAGCTGTATCGACGCTGTGTCCGGCTGGGTCCCGCTGTGTCCTCGCTGTGTTCCCCGCTGTGTCCCGCTGTGTACCCCACTGTGTCCCCCTCTTTGTCCCGCTGTGTCCCCCGTTTTGTCCCACTGTGTCCCGCAGTGTCCCCTGCTGTGTCCCTGCTGTGTCCCCGCTGTGTCCTGCTGTATACTGCTGTGTCCCCCGCTGAGTCC
Source organism: Dipodomys ordii (assembly GCF_000151885.1). Lineage (NCBI taxonomy): Eukaryota > Metazoa > Chordata > Mammalia > Rodentia > Heteromyidae > Dipodomys > Dipodomys ordii. The sequence goes on along the minus strand of NW_012301748.1, from coordinate 2,363 downwards.
CGCTGTGTCCACGCTGTGTCCCACACTGTGTCCCCCCTGTGTCACCCGCTTTGTCGCACTGTGTCCCCCGCTGTGTCCGCCGCTGAGTCCCCGCTGTGTCCCCCCTGTGTCCCGCTGTGTCCTCGCTGTGTCCCCCGCTGTCTCCCGCTCTGTCCCGGGCTGTGTCTCTCGCTTTGTCCCCGCTGTGTCCCACTGTGTCCCGCTGTGTCCCGCTGTGTCCCCCACTGTGTCCCTTTGTGTCCCGAGCTGTGTAAACCGCTGTGTAACGCTGTGTCCCCGCTGGGTCCCGCTGGGTCCTCGCTGTGTTTCCCGTTGTGTCCCGCTGTGTCCCCCGCTGTGTCCCCCGCTGTGTCCTGCTGTGTCCCCCGCTGTGTCCCCCGCTGTGTCTCGTTGTGTCCCGCTGTGTCCCCCGCTGTATCCCTGCTGTGTCCCTGCTGTGTCTTGCTGTGTACCGCTGTGTCCCGCTGTGTCCTCACTGTGTCCCACGCTGTGTTCCGCTGTGTCCTCGCTGTGTTCCCCGATGTGTCCCTTTGTGTCCCCAGCTGTGACCCTGCTCTGTCCCGCTGTGTTCCGCTGTGTCCCGCTGTGTCCCGCTGTGTTCCCCGCTGTGTCCCACGGTGTACCCTTCTGTGTCCCCCTCTGTGTCCCACTGTGTCCCCCGCTGTGTCCCGCTGTGTCCCGCTGTGTCCCTCTGTGTACTACTGTGTCCCACGCTGAGTGATGCTGTGTCCCCGCTGTGTCCCCGCTGTGTAGCCCGCTGTGTCCCCCACTGTGTCCCGCTGTGTCACCCGCTGTGTCCCGCTGTGTCCCGCTGTGTCCCCGCTGTATCAACGCTGTGTCCCGCTGGGTCCCGTTGCGTCCTCGCTGTGTTTCCCGCTGTGTTCACCGCTGTGTCCCCGCTGTATCGATGCTGTGTCCCATTGTGTCCCGCTGTGTCCTCCCTGTGTCCCCCGCTGTCTCCCGCTTTGTCCCACGCTGTGTCCCGCTGTGTCCCGCTGTGTCCTCGCTCTGTCCCGCGCTGTGTCAGGCTGTGTCCCTGCTATGTCCCCCGCTGTGTCCCACTGTGTCCCGCTGTGTACCCTGCTGTGTCCTACCATGTTCCCGCAGTGTCCCAGCTGTGTCCCGCTGTGTCCCGTGGTGTCCCGCTTTGTCCCCCTCTGTGTCCCCCGGTGAGTCCCTGCTCTGTCCCCACTGTGTCCCGCTGTGTCCCCCGCTGTGTCCCGCTGTGTCCCCCGCAGTGTCCCGCTGTGTCTACTGCTGTGTCTCTGCTGCGTCCCACTGTGTCCCGATGTGTCCCGCTGTGTCCTCGATGTGTCCCACACTGTGTTCCGCTGTGTCCTCGCTGTGTCCCCCGGTGTGTCCCTTTGTGTCCCCATCTATGTACCCGCTGTGTCCCGCTGTGTCCCCGCTGTATCGACGCTGTGTCCCGCTGTGTCCTCGCTGTGTTCCCTGCTGTGTCCCGGTGTGTACCCCTCTGTGTCCCCCTCTTTGTCCCGCTGTGTCCCCCACTGTGTCCCGCTGTGTCCCACTGTGTACTGCTGTGTTCCGCTGTGTCCCGCTGTGTCCCGCTGTGTACTGCTGTGTCCCCCAGTGTGTCCCCCTGTGTCCCCGCAGTGTCCCCGCTGTGTCCCGCTGTGTCACACTGTGTCCCATGGTGTCCGGCTTTGTCACACGCTCTGTCCCCCGCTGTGTCCCCCGCTTTATCCCCACTGTTTCCCGCTGTGTTCCCGCTTTATTGACGCTTTGTCCCGCTTTATCCTCGCTGTTTTCCCCTCTGTGTCCCGCTGTGGCCCCCTCTCTGTCCCCCGCTGTGTCTCCCAGAGTCCCCCGCTTTGTCCCGCTAAGTCTCCTGCTGTGTCCCCGCTGTGTCCCGCTGTGTCCCGCTGTGTCCTCGCTGTATCACACGCTCTGTCCCGCTGTGTCCTCACTATGTCCCCCGCTGTGTACCGCTATGTCCCCCGCTGTGTCCCCGCTATATCAACGGTGTGTCCCGCAGGGTCCCGCTGGGTCCTCGCTGTGTTCCCTGTTGTGTCCCGCTGTGTCCCCCGCTGTGTCCCGCTGTGCCCCCCGCTGTCTCCCGCTCTGTCCCCCGCTGTGTCTCAAGGTTTGTGCCCGCTGTGTCCCACTGTGTCCCGCTGTGTACCGCAGTGTCCCCCACTATGTCCCTTTGTGTCCTCAGCTGTGTAACCCGCTGTGTAAGGCTGTGTACCCGCTGTATCGACGCTGTGTCCCGCTGTGTCCCTCTGTGTCCTCGCTGTATCACACGCTCTATCCCGCTGTGTCCTCACTATGTCCCCTGCTGTGTACCTCTGTGTCCCCCGCTGTGTCCTGCTGTGTCCCCCGCTGTGTTCCCGCTGTATCGA
>NW_012301747.1:0-3299 GCF_000151885.1 Dipodomys ordii | reverse complement strand
TTGTACCTGGAATTTCTGCATGAGAAACAGAAGATTGCAGTAGCATAAGGAGAAGCAAATGGAGATGCTGAAGTAGTAGTAGATAAAAGCAGCAGAAGATAGCTGAAAAACAAGCAAGGTGAAGCAGAAGCAGAAAGAGAAGTAGAAGCAGAAGAAGCAGAAGCAGGAGAAGCAGAACCAGAAGAAAAAGAAGCATAAGAAGCAGTAGCAGAGGGAGAAACAGAAGAAGAAGGAGCAGCAGAAGTTGAAGTAGAAGGAAATGCAGAAGCAGAAAGAGAAGCAGAAATAGAAGAAGAAGAAGGAGAAGTTGGAGAATCAGAAGAAGCAGAAGCAGAAAGATAAGCAGAAGAAGGAGAAGGAGAAGCAGAAGGAGAAGGACAAGCAGGAGAAGCAGAAGAAGCAGAAGCGGGAGAAGCAGAAGAAGAAGAAGAAGCAGAAGAAGGAGAAGGAGCAGAAGGAGAAGCAGAAGCAGAAGGAGAAGCAGAAAGAGAAGCAGAAGAAGCAGAAGAAGCAGTAGCAGGTGAAGCAGAAGCAGAAGAAACAGAAGAAGCCGAAGAATCAGAAGGAGAACCTGAAGCAGAAGGAGAAGCAGAAGCAGCAGAAGCTGGAAAAGCAGAAGCAGAAGAAACCGAACTAGCAGAAGAAGCAGAAGCAGAACGAGAAGCAGAAGAAGAAGGAGAAAGAGAAGGATTAGGAGTAGGAAGAGCAGAAGCAGAATAAGAAGCAGAAAGAGAAGCAGAAGAAGAAGCAGAAGGAGAAACAGAAGAAGCAGAAGCAGGAGAAGCAGAAGCAGAAGCAGAATGAGAAGCACAAGAAGGAGAAATTGAAGGAGAAGGAGAAGGAGACGGAGAAGCAGAAGGAGAAGTAGGAGAAGCAGAAGAAGAAGAAGCAGGAGAAGCAGAAACAGAAGAAACAGAAGGAGAAGAGCAGAAGCAGAAGGAGAAGCAGAAGGAGAAGCAGAAGAAGCAGAAGCTGAAGCAGAAGAAGAAGAAACAGAAAAAGCAGAAGAAGCAGAAGAAGAAGCAGCAGGAGAAGCAGAAGAAGAAGAAGGACAAGGAGAAAGAGAAGGATTAGGAGTAGGAGAAACAGAAGGATAAGCAGAAGCAGAAAGAGAAGGAGAATGAGAAGGAGAAGCAGGAGAAGCAGAAGAAGCAGAAGCAGAAGAAACATAGGAAGGAGAAGAAGCAGAATCAGAAGGAGAAGCAGAAACAGAAGGAAAAGCAGAAAGAGAAGCAGGAGAAGCAGAAGAAGCAGCAGCAGGAGAAGCAGAAGCAGAAGAAGCCAAAGAAGCAGAAGCAGAACCTGAAGCAGAAAGAGAAGCAGGAGAAGCAGAAGAAGCAGAATCTGGAGAAGCAGAAGGAGAAGGAGAAGCAGAAAGAGAAGCAAAAGCAGAAGGAGAAGCAGAAGGGGAAGCAGAAGAAACAGAAGAAGCAGAGGCAGTAGCTGAAGCAGAAGGAGAAGGAGGAGAAGCAGAAGAAGCAGAATCTGGAGAAGCAGAAGGAGAAGCAGAAGCAGAAAAAGAAGCAAAATCAGAAGCAGAAGGAGAAGCAGAAGGAGAAGCAGAAGAAACAGAAGAAGCAGAGGCAGTAGCAGAAGAAGCAGAAGATGCAGAAGCAGAAGGAGAAGAAGAATAAAAGCAGAAGAACGAGAAGGAGAAGGAGAAACAGAAGGAGAAGCAGAAAGAGAAGCAGAAAAAGAAGCAGTAAAAGGAAAAGCAGCAGGAGAAGCAGAAAGAGCAGCAGAGGGAGAAGCAGGAGATGCTGAAACAAGAGAAGCAGAAGAAACAGGAGAAGGACAAGAAGCAGAAGCAGAAGGAGAAGCAGAAACAGAAGGAGAAGCAGAAAGAGAAGGAGGGGAAGCAGAAGAAGCAGAAGCAGGAGAAGCAGAAGCATAAGAATCCGAAGAAGCAGAAGCAGAACCTGAAGCAGAAGGAGAAGCAGGAGAAGCAGAAGAAGCAGAATCTGGAGAAGCAGAATGACAAGCTGAAGGAGAAGCAGAAGCGGAAAGAGAATCAAAAGCAGCAGGAGAAGCAGAAGAAACAGAAGAAGCAGAAGCAGTAGCAGTTGCAGCAGAAGCAGAAGGAAAAGCAGAAGAACGAGAAGGAGAAGGAAAAACAGAAGCAGAAGCAGGAGAATCAGAAGGAGAAGCAGAAGAAGCAGAAGGGGAAGCAGAAGGAGAAGCAGAAGCAGAAGAAACAGCAGAAGGAGAAGAAGAAGCAGAAGAAGATGCAGAAGGAGAAGCTGGAGAAGCAGAAAAAGCAGACGCAGAAGAAGAAGTAGAAGTAGGAGAAGGAGAAGGAAGACCAGCAGAAGCAATAGGAGAAGCAGAAGGAGAAGCAGAAGCAGAATGAGAAGCAGAAAGAGAAGCAGTAGAAGCAGAAGAAGCAGGAAAACAGAAGCAGACGAAAGAGAAGAAGAAGAAGAAGAAGAAGAAGAAGAAGAAGAAGAAGAAGAAGAAGAAGAAGAAGAAGAAGAAGAAGAAGAAGAAGAAGAAGAAGAAGATGAAGAAGAAGAAGAAGAACAAGAAGAAGAAGAAGAAGAACTAGAAGAAGAAGAAGAAGAACAAGAAGAAGAAGAAGAAGAAGAAGAAGAAGAAGAAGAAGAAGAAGAAGAAGAAGAAGAAGAAGAAGAAGGAGAAGCATAAGGAGAAGCAGTAGAAGCAGAAGAAGCAGAAGCAGGAGAAGCAGAAGAAAAAGAATAAGCATAAGAAGCAGAATCAGAGGGAGTAGGAGAAGACGGAGAAGGAGCAGCAAAAGGAGAAGCAGAAGGAGAAGAAGATGCAGAAGGAGAAGCAGGAGAAGCAGAAGAAGCAGAAGCAGAAGGAGAAGCAGAAGTAGGAGAAGGAGAAGGAGAAGGAGAAGGAAGGGCAGCAGAAGCAATAGGAGAAGTAGAAGGAGAAGCAGAAGCAGAATGAGAAGCAGAAAGAGAAGCAGTAGAAGCAGAAGAAGCAGGAAAAGCAGAAGTAGAAGAAAGAGAAGAAGAAGAAGAAGAAGAAGAAGAAGAAGAAGAAGAAGAAGAAGAAGAAGAAGAAGAAGAAGAAGAAGATGAAGAAGAAGAAGGAGAAGGAGAAGCGTAAGGAGAAGCAGTAGAAGCAGAACAAGCAGAACCTGGAGAAGCAGAAGCAGAAGAAAATGAATAATCAAAATAAGCAGAAGAAGAAGCAGTGGGAGAAGCAGAAGAAGGAGAAGGATCAGCAGTAGGAGATTCAGAAGCAGAAAGAGAATCAGACACCGAAGGAGAACTAGATGGAGAAGCAGGACAATCAGATGAAGCAGAAGTAGAAGCCGAAAGACGAGATGA
>NW_012301746.1:0-3299 GCF_000151885.1 Dipodomys ordii | reverse complement strand
AGCAGAAGCTGAATGGTATTCAGATATCAGTAAGGAGAACAAGAAGGAGAACCAGGAGATTCAGAAGTCTAGAAGTTGAAGCAGAAAGAGGAGAAGAAGGAGTAGCAGAAGTAGAATCAGAGAAACAGAAGAAGAAGAAGCAGAAGAAACTGTAATTAAAAGTAACAGAAGAAGGAGAAGAGCAGAAGCAGAAGCAGAAGGAGAAGCAGAAGCAGAAGGAGAAGCAGAAAGAGAAGCAGGAGAAGCAGAAGAAGCAGGAGAAGCAGAAGCAGAAGAAACAGGAGAAGCCGAAGAAGCAGAAGCAGAATCTGAAGCAGAAGGAGAAACAGAAGAAGCACAATCTGAAGCAGAAGCAGAAGAAACATAAATAGTAGAATAAGCAGAAGCAGAAGCACCAGGAGAAGCAGAAGAAGAAGAAGAAGGAGAAGGCGAAAGAGAAGGATTAGGAGTAGGAGAAGCCAAAGGATAAGCAGAAGCAGAAAGAGACGCAGAAGGAGAAGCAGCAAGACAAGTAGGAGAAGCAGGAGAAGCAGAAGCAGGAGAAGCAGAAGAAACAGAAGACGCAGAAGCAGAATGAGAAGCAGAAGGAGAAATTGAAGCAGAAGCAGAAGCAGAAGGAGAAGCAGAAAGAGAAGCAGAAGAAGCAGTAGCAGGAGAAACAGAAGCAGAAGAAACAGAAGAAGCCCAAGAACCAGAAGGAGAACCTGAAGCAGAAGGAGAAGCAGAAGCAGCAGAAGCTGGAAAAGCAGAAGCAGAAGAAACAGAAAAAGCAGAAGAAGCAGAAGCAGAACGAGAAGCAGAAGAAGAAGGAGGAGAAAGAGAAGGATTAGGAGTAGGAGGAGCAGAAGCAGAATAAGAAGCAGAAAGAGAAGCAGAAGTAGAAGCAGAAGGAGAAACAGAAGAAGCAGAAGCAGGAGAAGCAGAAGCAGAAGAAGAATGAGAAGCACAAGAAGGAGAAATTGAAGGAGAAGGAGAATGAGACGGAGAAGCAGAAGGAGAAGTAGGAGAAGCAGAAGAGGAAGAAGCAGGAGAAGCAGAAGCAGAAGAAACAGAAGAAGGAGAAGAGCAGAAGCAGAAGCAGAAGGAGAAGCAAAAGCAGGAGAAGCAGAAGAAGCAGAAGCTGAAGCAGAAGAAGAAGAAACAGAAAAAGCAGAAGAAGCAGAAGAAGAAGCAGCAAGAGAAGCAGAAGAAGAAGATGAAGGAGAAGGAGAAAGAGAAGGATTAGGAGTAGGAGAAACAGAAGGATAAGCAGAAGCAGAAAGAGAAGGAGAAGGCAAGAGAAGCAGAAGAAGCAGAAGCAGGAGAAGCAGAAGCAGAATGAAAAGCGAAGAAGGAGAAATTGAAACAGAACAAGATGCGGAAGGAGAAGCAGAAGCAGTAGTAGAAGCAGAAGAAGGAGAAGCAGAAGGAGAAGCATAAAGAGAAACAGAAGGAGAAGCAGGAGAAGCAGAAGCAGGAGAAGCAGAATCAGAAGAAATAGAAGAAGGAGAAGAAGCAGAAGCAGAAAGAGAAGCAGAAACAGAAGGAGAAGCAGAAATAGAAGCAGAAGAAGCCGAAGAAGCAAAAGCAGAACCTAAAGCAGAAGGAGAAGCAGGAGAAGCAGAAGAAGCAGAATCTGGAGAAGAAGAAGGAGAACCAGAAGGAGAAGCAGAAGCAGAAAGAGAAGCAAAAGCAGAAGGAGAAGCAGAAGAAACAGAAGAAGCAGAATCAGTAGCAGAAGAAGCTGAAGATGCAGAAGCAGAAGGAATAGCAGAAGAACGAGAAGGAGAAATAGAAGGAAAAGCAGAAGGAGAAGCAGGAAAAGCAGAAGAAACAGAAGCAGACGGAGAAGCAGAAGAAGGAGAAGGAGAAGCCAGAGCAGAAGAAGAAGCAGAAGGAAAAGCACAAGCAGAAGTAGATGCAGAAGGAGAAGCAGGGAATGCAGAAGAAGCAGAAGCAGAAGGAGAAGAAGAAAGAGAAGAATCAGAATCAGAAGAAGCAGAAGCAGAAATAGAAAGAGAAGCCGACGAATAGAAGCAGAATGAGAAGCAGGAGAAGCAGAAGAAGCACAAGCGGGAGAAGCAGAAGAAGAAGAAACAGAAGAAGGAGAAGGAGCAGTAGCAGAAGGAGAAGCAGAAAGAGAAGCAGGAAAAGCAGAAGAAGCAGGAGAAGCAGAAGGAGAAGAAACAGGAGAAGGACAAGAAGCAGAAAGAGAAGCAGTAGAAGTAGAAGAGGCAGGAAAAGCAGAAGCAGAAGAAAGAGAAGAAGAAGAAGACGAAGAAGAAGAAGAAGAAGAAGAAGCATAAGGAGAAGCATAAGGAGAAGCATAAGGAGAGGTATAAGGAGAAGCAGTAGAAGCAGAAGAAGCAGAAGCAGGAGAAGCTGAAGCAGAAGAAAAAGAATAAGCAAAAGAAGCAGAAGCAGAAGCAGTGAGAGAAGCAGAAGAAGGAGAAAGAGCAGCAGAAGGAGAAGCAGAAGCAGAAAGAGAAGCAGAAACAGAAGGAGAACAAGAAGGAGAAGCAGGAGAATCAGAAGAAGCAGAATGAGAAGGAGAAGAAGGAACAGCAGAAGTAGAATCAGAAGAAACAGAAAAAGAAGAAGAAGAAGAAACAGAAGCAAAAGAAACAGAAGAAGGAGAAGAGCAGAAGCAGAAGCAGAAGGAGAAGCAGAAGCAGAAGGAGAAGCAGAAAGAGAAGCAGGAGAAGCAGAAGAAGCAGGAGAAGCAGAAGCAGAAGAAACAGGAGAAGCCGAAGAAGCAGAAGCAGAATCTGAAGCAGAAGGAGAAACAGAAGAAGCACAATCTGAAGCAGAAGCAGAAGAAACAGGAAGAGTAGAATAAGCAGAAGCAGAAGCACCAGGAGAAGCAGAAGAAGAAGAAGGAGAAGGCGAAAGAGAAGGATTAGGAGTAGGAGAAGCAAAAGGATAAGCAGAAGCAGAAAGAGACGCAGAAGGAGAAGCAGCACGAGAAGTAGGAGAAGCAGGAGAAGCAGAAGCAAGAGAAGCAGAAGAAACAGAAGACGCAGAAGCAGAATGAGAAGCAGAAGGAGAAATTGAAGCAGAAGGAGAAGGAGAAGCAGAAGGAGAAGCAGAAGAAGGAGAAGGAGTAGGAGAAGCAGAAAGAGAAGCAGAAAGAGAAGCACAACGAGAAGCACAACGAGAAGCAGGAGAAGCAGAAGCAGGAGAAGCAGAAGCAGAAGAAACATAAGAAGGAGAAGAAGCAGAAGCAGAAGGAGAAGCAGAAACAGAAGGAAAAGCAGAAATTGAAGCAGGAGCAGCAGAAGAAGCAGCAGCAGGAGAAGCAGAAGCAGAAGAAGCCCTAG
>NW_012301745.1:0-3300 GCF_000151885.1 Dipodomys ordii | reverse complement strand
CCGAAGATGCAGAAGCAGAAGGAGAAGCTGGAAGGAAAAGCAGAAGAACTAGAAGGAGAAGAAGGAGAAGCAGAAAGAGAAGAAGAAGAAGGAGCCGCAAGACAAGTAGGAGAAGCAGGAGAAGCAGAAGAAACAGAAGAAGCAGAAGCAGTAGCAGTTGCAGCAGAAGCAGAAGGAGAAGCAGAAGGAAAAACAGAAGAACGAGAAGGAGAAGGAAAAACAGAAGCAGAAGCAGAAGGAGAATCAGAAGGAGAAGCAGAAGAAGCAGAAGGAGAAGCGAAGGAGAAGCAGAAGCAGAAGAAAATGCAGAAGGAGAAGCAGAAGCAGAAGAAGATGCAAAAGGAGAAGCAGGAGAAGCAGAAGAAGCAAAAGCAGAAGGAGAAGCAGAAGTAGGAAAAGGAGAAGGAGAAGGAAGGTCAGAAGAAGCAATAGGAGAAGCAGAAGGAGAAGCAGAAGCAGAATGAGAAGCAGAAAGAGAAGCAGTAGAAGCAGAAGAAGCAGGAAAAGCAGGAGCAGAAGAAAGAGAAGAAGAAGAAGAAGAAGAAGAAGAAGAAGAAGAAGAAGAAGAAGAAGAAGAAGAAGAAGAAGAAGAAGAAGAAGAAGCAGCAGCATAAGGAGAAGCATAAGGAGAAGCATAAGGAGAAGCATAAGGAGAAGCATAAGGAAAAGCAGAAGAAGCAGAAGCAGGAGAAGCAGAAGCAGAAGAAAAAGAATAAGCAAAAGAAGCAGAAGCAGAAGCAGTGGGAGAAGCAGAAGAAGGAGAAGGAGAAGGAGCAGCAGAAGGAGAAGCAGAAGCAGAAAGAGAAGGAGAACAAGAAGGAGAAGCAGGAGAATCAGAAGAAGCAGAAGTAGAAGCAGAAAGAGGAGAAGAAGGAGAAGCAGAAGTAGAATCAGAAGAAACAGAAGAAGAAGAAAAAGAAGAAGAAACAGAAGCAAAAGAAACAGAAGAAGGAGAAGAGCAGAAGCAGAAGCAGAAGGAGAAGCAGAGGCAGAGGAGAAGCAGAAAGAGAAGCAGGATTAGCAGAAGAAGCAGGAGAAGCAGAAGCAGAAGGAACAGGAGAAGCCGAAGAAGCAGAAGCAGAATCTGAAGCAGGAGAAACAGAAGAGGCACAATCTGAAGCAGAAGCAGAAGAAACAGAAATAGTAGAATAAGCAGAAGCAGAAGCAGCAGGAGAAGCAGAAGAAGAAGACGGAGAAGGCAAAAGAGAAGGATTAGGAGTAGGAGAAGCAAAAGGATAAGCAGAAGCAGAAAGAGACGCAGAAGGAGAAGCAGCACGAGAAGTAGGAGAAGCAGGAGAAGCAGAAGCAGAAGAAGCAGAAGCATAAGAATACGAAGAAGCAGAAGCAGAACCTGAAGATGAAGGAGAAGCAGGAGAAGCAGAAGAAGCAGAAGCAGAAGGAGAAGTAGAAGTAGGAGAAGGAGAAGGAAGAGCCGCAGAAGCAATAGGAGAAGCAGAAGGAGAAGCAGAAGCAGAATGAGAAGCAGAAAGAGAAGCAGTAGAAGCAGAAGAAGCAGGAAAAGAAGAAGCGGAGAAGAGAAGATGATGAGAGAGAGAGAGAGAGAGAGAGAGAGAGAGAGAGAGAGAGAGAGAGAGAGAGAGAGAGAGAGAGAGAGAGAGAGAGAGGAGAGATGAGAGGAGAGAGAGAGAGAGAGAGAGAGAGAGAGAGAGAGAACAGAAGAAGGAGAAGGAGCAGAAGGAGAAGCAGAAGCAGAAGGAGAAGCAGGAAGAGAAGCAGAAGAAGCAGTAGCAGGAGAAGCAGAAGCAGAAGAAACAGAAGAAGCCCAAGAACCAGAAGGAGAACCTGAAGCAGAAGGAGAAGCAGAAGCAGCAGAAGCTGGAAAAGCAGAAGCAGAAGAAACAGAAAAAGCAGAAGAAGCAGAAGCAGGACGAGAAGCAGAAGAAGAAGAAGGAGAAAGAGAAGGATTAGGAGTAGGAGGAGCAGAAGCAGAATAAGAAGCAGAAAGAGAAGCAGTAGGAGAAGCAGAAGAAGAAACAGAAGAAGCAGAAGCAGGAGAAGCAGAAGCAGAATGAGAAGCACAAGAAGGAGAAATTGAAGGAGAAGGAGAATGAGACGGAGAAGTAGGAGAAGAAGAAGAAGCAGGAGAAGCAAAAGCAGAAGAAACAGAAGAAGGAGAAGAGCAGAAGCAGAAGCAGAAGGAGAAGCAAAAGCAGGAGAAGCACAAGAAGCAGAAGCTGAAGCAGAAGAAGAAGAAACAGAAAAAGCAGAAGAAGCTGAAGAAGAAGCAGCAAGAGAAGCGGAAGAAAAAGAAGGAGGAGGAGAAAGAGAAGGATAAGCAGAAGCAGAAAGAGAAGGAGAAGGAGAAGCAGGAGAAGCAGAAGCAGGAGAAGCAGAAGCAGAATGAAAAGCAGAAGAAGGAGAAATTGAAACAGAAGTAGAAGCAGAAGGAGAAGCAGAAGCAGAAGGAGAAGTAAAAGTAGGAGGAGAAGGAGAAGCAGAAGGATAATCATAAAGAGAAACAGAAGGAGAAGAAGTAGAAGCAGAAGCGGGAGAAGCAGAAGGAGAAGAAATAGAAGAAGGAGAAGAAGCAGAAGCAGAAGGAGAAGCAGAAACAGAAGGAGATGCAGAAATAGAAGCAGAAGAAACCGAAGAAGCAGAAGAAGAACCTGAAGCAGAAGGAGAAGCAGAAGAAGCAGAATCTGGAGAAGAAGAAGGAGAAGCAGAAGAAGAAAGAGAAGCAAAAGCAGAAGGAGAAGCAGAAGAAACAGAAGAAGCAGAAGCAGTAGCAGAAGAAGCTGAAGATGCAGAAGCAGAAGGAGAAGCAGAAGGAAAAGAAGAAGAACAAGAAGGAGAAGGAGAAACAGAAGGAGAAGCAGAAGGAGAAGCAGAAGGAGAAGCAGGAAAAGCAGAAGAAGCAGTAGCAGACGGAGAAGGAGAAGCAGAAGTAGTAGAAGAAGCATAAGGACAAGCACAAGCAGAAGGAGATGCAGAAGGAGAAGCAGGAGAAGCAGAAGAAGCAGAAACAGAAGGAGTAGAAGAAGGAGAAGAAGAAGCAGAAGAAGCAGAAGCAGAAGCAGAACGAGAAGCAGACGAAGAGAAGCAGAACGAGAAGCAGGAGAAGCAGAAGAAGAAGAAATAGAAGAAGGAGAAGTAGCAGAAGCAGAAGGAGAAGCAGAAACAGAAGGAGAAGCAGAACAGAAGGAGGGGAAGCAGAAGAAGCAGAAGCATAAGAATCCTGAAGAAGCAGAGTAGATCCTGAAGCAGGATTAGTAGAAGAAGCAGATCTGGAGAAGTAGAATGATAAGCAGATGAGAAGTAGAGTAGAAAGAGAATCAAATC
>NW_012301744.1:0-3300 GCF_000151885.1 Dipodomys ordii | reverse complement strand
TCGCTGTCCTGCTTTGTCCCCTTTGTCCACCGGTGTGTCCCCTCTGTCCCCTGCTGTGTCCCGCTGTGTCCTGATGTGTCCCGATGTGTCGCCGCTTTGTCACTGCTGTGTCTCGCTGTGTCACGCTGTGTCCACGCTGTGTCCCGCTGTGTCCCCCTGTGTCCTGCTGTGTCCCCTGCTGTGTCCCCCGCTGTGTCCCGCTGTGTCCCGCTGTGGCTTTGCTTTGTCCCCTGCTGTGTCCCTCTGTGTCCCGCTTTGTCCTCGTTGTGTCCCGTGTTTTATCCCGCTGTGTTCTCCGCTCTGTCCCTCTGTGTCCCCGCTGTGTCCCGCTGTGTCCACCGCTATATCCTGCTCTGTCCCCCGCTGTGTCCCTGCTGTATCCCCGATGTGTCCCACTGTGTACCCCGCTGTGTCCCGCTCTGTCCTGCTGTGTCCCCCGCTGTGTTCCCCTCTGTGTCCTGCTGTGTCCGGCTGTGTCCCGCTGTGTACTCACTGTGTCCCAGCTGTGTCCCGCTGTGTCCCCGTTGTTCCCGGGTTTGTCCCCACTGTCCCTCGCTGTGCCCTCGCTGTGTACCTCTGTGTCCCGCTCTGTCCTCGCTTTGTCCCCGCGATGTCCCGCTGTGTCCCCGCTGTGTCCGTGCTGTGTTCCACTCTCTCCCGCTGTGTGTGGATCTGTGTCCCCTGCTGTGTCCCCCGCTGTGTCCCGCTGTATCCCGGTGTGTCCCGCTTTGTCCCCCGCTGTGTCCCACTGTTTCCCACTGTGCCCCTGCTGTGTCCCTGCTGTGTCCCGCTGTGTACCCCGCTGTGTCCCATTGTGTCCCGCTGTGTGCCCCCTTTGTTCCACTCTGTGTCCTGCTGTGTCCCGTGCTGTGTCCCCGCTGTGTCCCGCTGTGTCCCCGCTGTGTAACGCTGTGTCCCCCTTTGTGTCCCGCTGTGTTCCCCGCTGTGTCCCTGCTGTGCCCCTTTGTGTCCTGCGGTGTCCCGCTGTGTACCCCGCAGTGTCCTGCTGTGTCGCCCGATGTGTCCCGCTGTGTCCCGCTGTGTCCCCACTGTGTCCCCCTGTGTCCCCGCTGTGTCCCCTGCTGTGTCCCGCTGTGTCCCCGGCTGTGTCCCCCGCTGTGTCCTGCTCTTTCACGCTGTGTCCTGCTGTGTCCTTGCTGTGTCCCCATTTGTGTCCCGCTGTGTCCTCGCTGGGTCCCCCGCTGTGTCCCGCTGGGTCCCCATGTGTCACGCTGTGTCCTCGCTGTGTATCCCTCTGTGTCCCGCTGTGTCCTTACTTTGTCCCCCACTGTGTCCACGCTGTGACCCGATGTGTCCCTGCTGTGTCCCCCGCTGTGTACCGCTGTGTCCATGGCTGTGTCCCCCGCTGTGTCCCGCTCATTCCCGCTGTGTCCCGCTGTGTCCTTGCTGTGTCCCCATTTGTGTCCCGCTGTGTCCTCTCTGTGTACCCTGCTGTGTCCCGCTGTGTCCCCATGTATCACACTGTGTCCTCTCTGTGTAACCCTCTGTGTCCCACTGTGTCCTCGCTGTGTCCCACACTGTGTCCCCACTGTGACCCGCTGTGTCACTAATGTGGCCCTACTGTGTCCCGCTGTGTCCCGCTGTGTCCCCGATGTCCCCCGCTGTGTTCCGTTGTGTCCCTGCTGTCTGCATGTGTGTCCCCGCTGTCCCCTGCTCTGTCTGCCGCTATGTCCCGCTGTTTCCTCGCTGTGTCCCCTGCTGTGTCCCACTGTGTCCCCCGCTGTGTGCCGCTCTGTCCCCGCTGTGTCCCAGTTGTGTCCCGCTGTGTCCCCGTTGTTCCCCGGTTTGTCCCCACTGTACCCCGCTGTGTCCCTCGCTGTGTACCTCTGTGTCCCGCTCTGTCCCCTCTTTGTCCCCGCGATGTCCCGCTGTGTGCCCGCTGTGTCCCGCTGTGTCCCACTGTGTCCCCGCTGTGTCCCGAATTGCACCGCTGTGTCTGTCTCTGTGTACCCCGCTGTGTCCTGCTGTGTCCTCGCTGTGTCCCCGGCTGTTCCGGCTGTTTCCCCCACTGTGTCCTTTGATCTGTCCCCAGCTGAGTCCCGCTGTGACCCCGCTGTGTTCATGCTGTGTTCCACTCTCTCCCGCTCTGTGCGGCTCTGTGTCCCCTGCTGTGTCCCCCGCTGTGTCCCGCTGTATCCCGGTATGTCCCGCTTTGTCCCCCGCTCTTTCCCGCTGTTTCCCACTGTGCCCCTGCTGTGTCCCCGCTGTGTCCCGCTGTGTACCACGCTGTGTCCCACTGTGTCCCGCTGTGTGCCCCCTTTTTTCCCCTCTGTGTCCTGCTGTGTCCCCTGCTGTGTTCCCGCTGTGTCCCGATGTGTCCCCGCTGTGTAACGCTGTGTCCCGCTTTGTGTCCCGCTGTGTCCCCCGCTGTGTCCCTGCTGTGTCCCTTTGTGTCCCACTGTGTCCCGCTGTGTACCCTGCAGTGTCCTGCTGTGTCGCCCGATGTGTCCCGCATGATTCCCGCTGTGTCCCCACTGTGTCCCGCTGTGTACCCGCTGTGTCCCCTGCTGTGTCCTGATGTGTCACCGGCTGTGTCCCCCGCTGTGTCCCGCTCTTTCACGCTGTGTCCCGCTGTGTCCTTGCTGTGTCACCATTTGTGTCCTGCTGTGTCCTCGCTGGGTCCCCCGCTGGGTCCCGCTGTGTCCCCATGTGTCACGCTGTGTCCTCGCTGTGTATCACTCTGAGTCCCGCTGTTTCCTTGCTCTGTCCCCCACCGTGTCCCCGCTGTGACCCGATGTGTCCCTTCTGTGTTCCCCGCTGTGTCCCCTGCTGTGTCCCGCTGTGTCCCCGGCTGTGTCCCCCGCTGTGTCCCGCTCTTTCCAGCTGTGTCCCGCTGTGTCCTTGCTGTGTCCCCATTTGTGTCCCGCTGTGTCCTCTCTGTGTCCCCCGCTGTGTCCCGCTGTGTCCCCATGTGTCACGCTGTGTCCTCTCTGTGTATCCCTCTGTGTCCCGCTGTGTCCTCGCTGTGTCCCACACTGTGTCCCCGCTGTGACCCGCTGTGTCCCTGCTGTGTCCCTGCTGTGTCCCGCTGTGTCCCGCTGTGTCCCCGATATACCCCGCTGTGTCCCGTTGTGTCCCCGCTGTCTGCATGTGTGTCCCCGCTGTCCCCCGCTGTGTCCCCCGCTGTGTCCCGCTGTGTCCTTGCTGTGTCCCCAGCTGTGTCCCGCTGTGTCCCCCACTGTGTCCCCCACTGTGTCCCGCTGTGTCCCCCGCTATGTCCCGCTGTGTCCCGCTGTGTCCCCGCTGTCCCCCGCTGTGTCCCCGCTGTGTCCCGCTGTG
>NW_012301743.1:0-3300 GCF_000151885.1 Dipodomys ordii | reverse complement strand
GGACACAGCGAGGACACAGCGGGACACAGCAGTGACACAGCGGGGGAAACAGCGGGACACAGCGGGGGACACAGCAGTACACAGCGGGACACTGCGGGACACAGCGGGACACAACAGGGGACACAGGGGGGACACAGCGGACACAGCGGGACACAGCAGGGGACACAGCGGGACACAGCGGGACACAGCGGGGGACCCAGCTGGGGACACAGCTGGACACAGCGGGACACAACGGGGGACACAGGTGGGACAAAGTGGGACACAGCGGGACACAGCGGGGGACACAGTGAGGACACATTGGGACACAGCGGGGGACACAGCAGGACACAGTGGGGAACACAGCGAGGACACAGCGGGACACAGCGGGACACAGCGTCGATACAGCGGGTACACAGCGTTACACAGCTTGGTACACAGCTGTGGACACAACGGGCACAGTGGGGGCACAGCGGGACACATTCGGACACAGTGGGGACAAAGCGTGAGACACAGCTGGGATCAGAGCGGAAGACAGTGGGGGACACAACGAGGACACAGCGGGACACAGCGGTGACACAGCGGGGGAAACAGCAGGACACAGCGGGGGACACAGCAGTACACAGCGGGACACAGCGGGACACAGCGGGACACAACGGGGGACACAGAGGGACACAGCGGGGATACAGCATGGAAACAGCGTGACACAGCGGGACACAGCGGGGGACACAGCGGGACACAGCGGGGGACAAAGCGGGAATCACGGAACACAGCGGGACACAGATGTAAACAGCGCGGGGGACACAGCGGGACACAGCGGGGAAACAGTGGGGGATACAGGTGGTACACAGCGGGACAGAGCGGGGACACAGCGGGACTCAGCGGGGGCCACAGCAGTACACAGCGGGACACAGCGGGACACAGCGTCGATGCAACGGGGACATAGCGGGACATAGCGGGGTACAAAGCTGGGGTCACAACGGGACACAGCTTGGGACACAATGAGGACACAGCGGAACACAGCGTGGGACAGAGCGAGGACCCAGCGGGACCCAGCAGGACACAGCGTTGATACAGCGGGGGACACAGCGGGACACAGCGGAGGACAGAGCGGAACACAGCGAGGGACACAGGGAGGACACAGCAGGACACAGCGGGGACACAGCGGGACATAGCGGGGGACAGAGAGGGACACAGCGGGGGACACAGGGAGGACACAGCGAGACACGGCGGGGGACACAGAGGGGACAAAGCGGGACACAGCCTGGGATACAGCGAGGACACAGCGGGACACAGTGGGACACAGCGGGGGACAAAGCGGGAGACAACGGAGGACACAGCGAGGACACTGCCGTAAAATAGCAGGACACAGCAGGGTACACAGCGGGACACAGTGGGACACAGCGGGGGACAAAGCGGGGACACAGCGAGGACACACAGCGAGGACACAGAGGGACACAGCATGGGACAAAGCGGGAGACAGCGGAGGACACAGCGAGGACACAGCGGGACACAGCGGGGACACAGAGGGGACTCAGTGGGGGACACAGAGGGGGACAAAGCAGGACACGACGGGACACAGTGTGAAACAACGGAACACAGCGGGGACACAGCGGGGACACAGCGAGACAAAGCGGGGGACACAGGGGGACACAGCGGGACACAGCAGTGTACACAGCGGGGGACAGATAGGGAAAACAGCAGGACACATCGGGGACAGAGCTGGACACAGCAGGGTACACAGCGGGACAAGGCGAGCACACAGCGGGGACACAGCGGGACACAGTTGGGACACAGCGGGACACAGTGGGACACAGCGGGACACAGCGGGGGACACAACGGGACACAATGGGGGACACAGCGTGGACACAGCGGGACACAGCGCGGGACAGCGGGGGACAAAGCGGGACACAGCTTGGACACAGCAGTGGACACAGCGGGATTCAGCGGGGGACAAAGCGGGACACATCGGGGGACACAGCAGGGGACACAGCGGGACACAGAGGGACACACATGGGACACAGGGGGGACACAGCGGGACACAGCGGGGGACACAGCGAGGACACATTGGAACACAGGAGGGACACAGCGGGACTCAGCAGGGGACACAGCATTACACAGTGGGACACAGCGGGACACAGCTGGGTCACAGCAGGGACACAACGGGGGACACAGCAGGACACAGCGGGACACCGTGGGGGTCAAAGTGGGAAACAGCGGGGGATACAGAGGGGTACACAGCAGGACACAGCGGGGAACACAGCAAGGACACAACGGGACCCAGCGGGACACAGCATCGATGCAACGGGGACATAGCGGGACACAGCGGGGTACACAGCTGGGGTCACAACAGGACACAGCAGGGGACACAGCGGGACACAGAGGGACACACATGGGACACAGGGGGGACACAGCGGGACACAGCGGGGGACACAGCGAGGACACATTGGGACACAGGGGGGACACAGCGGGACTCAGCGTGGGACACAGCAATACACAGCGGGACACAGCGGGACACAGCGGGGTCACAGCAGGGACACAACGGGGGACACAGCGGGACACAGCGGGACACAGTGGGGGACAAAGCGGGACACAGCGGGGGACACAGAAGGGTACACAGCAGGACACAGCGGGGAACACAGCAAGGACACAACGGGACCCAGCGGGACCCAGCGTCGATGCAACGGGGACATAGCGGGACCCAGCGGGATACACAGCTGGGGTCACAACGGGACACAGGGTGGGACACAATGAGGACACAGCGGAACACAGCGTGGGACACAGTGAGGACACAGCGGGACACAGCGGGACACAGTGGGACACAGCGGGGTCACAGGGAGGACACAGCGGGACACAGCGGGGGACACAGCGGGACACAGCGGGGGATACAGGGAGGACACATTGGGACACAGCGGGGACATAGCGGGGACTCACCGGGGGACAGAGCGGGGGACAAAGCGGGACAACAAGGGACACAGTGTGACACAGCGGGACGCAGCGGGGTACACAGCTGTGGACACAACGGGAAACAGCAGGGGAAACAGCCGGACACAGCGGGACACAGCGGGGACACATTGGGACACAGTGTGTCCCAGCAGGGACACAGTGGGACAGAGCGGGACACAGCAGGGGACACAGAGGGACACAGTGGGGGACACAGCAGGGAAACAGCGGGAAACAGCGGGGGACACAGCGAGGACACAGCGGGACATAGCGGGGGAAACAGCGGGACACAACGGGGACACAGCAGACACAGCGGGGACACAGCGGGGACACATCGGGACACAGCGGTTCCCAGCAGGACACAGCGGGACACAGCGGGAC
>NW_012301742.1:0-3300 GCF_000151885.1 Dipodomys ordii | reverse complement strand
TCTCCTTCTTGATCTCCTTCTGTTTCTGCTTCTCTTTCTGCATCTGCTTCTCCTTCTGCTGCTCCTTCTCCTTCTCCTTCTTCTGCTTCTCTCACTGCTTCTGCTTCTGCTTCTTTTGCTTATTCTTTTTCTTCTGCTTCAGCTTCTCCTGCTTCTGCTTCTTCTCCTTCTACTGCTTCTCTTATACTTCTCCTTATGCTTCTCCTTATGCTTCTCCGTATGCTTCTTCTTCTTCTTCTTCTTCTTCTTCTTCTTCTTCTTCTTCTTCTTCTTCTTCTTCTTCTTCTTCTTCTTCTTCTTCTTCTTCTTCTTCTTCTTCTTCTTCCTCTTCTCTTTCTTCTGCTTCTTCTTTTCCTGCCTCTTCTGCTTCTACTGCTTCTCTTTCTGCTTCTTGTCCTTCTCCTGTTTCTTCTCCTTCTACTTGTCCTGCTTCTGCTTCTTCTGATTTTCCTGCTTCTCTTTCTGCTTCTCCTTCTGCTTCTGCTCCTTCTCCTTCTTCTGTTTCTTCTTCTTCTGCTTCTCCCGCTTGTGCTCCTTCTGCTTCTCCTGCTTCTCGTTCAGCTTCTCTTCGTCGACTTCTCTTTCTATTTCTGCTTCTGCTTCTTCAGATTCTGATTCTTCTCCTTCTTCTTCTCCTTCTGCTTCTGCGTCTTCTGCATATCCTGCTTCTCCTTCTGCATCTCTTTCTGCTTGTGCTTTTCCTCCTGTTCTTCTTCTGCTCCGGCTTCTCCTTCTCCTTCTTCTGCTTCACCGTCTGCTTCTGTTTCTTCTGCTATTCCTGCTTCTCCTTCTGCTTCTCCTTCTATTTCTCCTTCTCGTTCTTCTGCTATTCCTTCTGCTTCTCTTTCTGCTTGTGCATCTTCAGCTTCTGCTACTGATTCTGCTTCTTCTGTTTCTTCTGCTTCTCCTTCTGCTTTTGCTTCTCTTTCTGCTTCTGCTTCTCCTTCTAGTTCTCCTTCTTCTTCTCCAGATTCTGCTTCTTCTGCTTCTCCTGCTTCTCCTTCTGCTTTTGCTTCTTCGGCTTCTTCGGCTTCTTTTTCTGCTTCTCCTTCTGTTTCTGCTTCTCTTTCTGCTTCTGCTTCTTCTCCTTCTTCTATTTCTTCTGATTCTGCTTCTCCTGCTTCTGCTTCTCCTGCTTCTCCTTCTGTTTCTCTTTATGCTTCTCCTTCTGCTTCTCCTTCTTCTGCTTCTACTACTGCTTCTGCTTCTCCTTCTGCTTCTGCATCTTCTGGTTCTTCTGCTATAGCCTCTGCTTCTTCTGTTTCTTCTGCTTCTCCTTCTGCTTCTCCTTCTGCTTTTGCTTCTCTTTCTGCTTCTGCTTCTCCTTCTGCTTCTCCAGATTCTGCTTCTTCTGCTTCTCCTGTATCTCCTTATGCTTCAGGTTCTGCTTCTGCTTCTTCGGCTTCTTCTGCTTCTGCTTCTCCTGCTTTTGCTTCTCCTGCTTCTCGTTGTGCTTCTCGTTGTGCTTCTCGTTGTGCTTCTCTTTCTGCTTCTCTTTCTGCTTCTCCTTCTGTTTCTGCTTCTCCTTCTGCTTCTGCTTCTCCTTCTGCTTCAATTTCTCCTTCTTCTCATTCTGCTTCTGCGTCTTCTGTTTCTTCTGCTTCTCTTGCTTCTGCTTCTCCTGCTTCTCCTACTTCTCGTGCTGCTTCTCCTTCTGCGTCTCTTTCTGCTTCAGCTTATCCTTTTGCTTCTCCTACTCCTAATCCTTCTCTTTCGCCTTCTCCTTCTTGTTCTTCTGCTTGTCCTGGTGCTTCTGCTTCTGCTTATTCTACTATTTCTGTTTCTTCTGCTTCTGCTTCAGATTGTGCTTCTTCTGTTTCTCCTTCTGCTTCAGATTCTGCTTCTGCTTCTTCGGCTTCTCCTGTTTCTTCTGCTTCTGCTTCTCCTGCTTCTTCTGCTTCTCCTGCTTCTCTTTCTGCTTCTCCTTCTGCTTCTGCTTCTCCTTCTGTTTCTGCTTCTGCTCTTCTCCTTCTTCTGTTTCTTTTGCTTCTGTTTCTTCTGCTTCTTCTTCTTCTGTTTTTTCTGATTCTACTTCTGCTTCTCCTTCTTCTCCTTCTCTTTCTGCTTCTTCTGATTCTCCTGCTTCTCCTTCTGTTTCTCCTTCTGTTTCTGCTTCTGTTTCTGCTTCTGCTTCTCCTTCTGCTGCTCCTTCTCCTTCTCCTTCTTCTGCTTCTCTCACTGCTTCTGCTTCTGCTTCTTTTGCTTATTCTTTTTCTTCTGCTTCAGCTTCTCCTGCTTCTGCTTCTTCTGCTTCTACTGCTTCTCCTTATACTTCTCCTTATGCTTCTCCTTATGCTTCTCCTTATGCTGCTGCTGCTTCTTCTTCTTCTTCGTCTTCTTCTTCTTCTCTTTCTTCTGCTTCTGCTTTTCTTGCCTCTTCTGCTTCTACTGCTTCTCTTTCTGCTTCTTGTCCTTCTCCTGTTTTTTCTCCTTCTGCTTCTCCTGCTTCTGCTTCTTCTGCTTTTCCTGCTTCTCTTTCTGCTTCTCCTTCTGCTTCTCCTGCTTCTGCTCCTTCTCTTTCTTCTGTTTCTTCTTCTTCTGCTTCTCCCGCTTGTGCTTCTTCTGCTTCTCCAGCTTCTCGTTCTGCTTCTCTTCGTCGGCTTCTCTTTCTATTTCTGCTTCTGCTTCTTCTGATTCTGATTCTTCTCCTTCTTCTTCTCCTTCTGCTTCTGTGTCTTCTGCATTTCCTGCTTCTCCTTCTGCACCTCCTTCTGCTTGTGCTTTTCCTTCTGCTTCTTCTTCTGCTCTGGCTTTTCCTTCTCCTTCTTCTGCTTCTCCGTCTGCTTCTGCTTCTTCTGCTTCCCCTCCTTCTCTTTCTGCTTCTCCTTCTGTTTCTGCTTCTCCTTTTGCTTCTGCTTCTTGTCCTTCTCCTGTTTCTTCTGCTTCTGCTTCTCCTGTTTCTCCATCTCCTGCTTCTCCTTCTGCTTCTCTTTCTGCTTCTCCTGCTGCTTTTCCTTCTCCTGCTCCTTCTTCTGCTTCTCTTTCTGCTTCTCATTCTGTTTCTCCTTCTCCTTCTCCTTCTCGTTCTTCTGCTCTTCCTTCTGCTTCTCCTTCTGCTTCTGCATCTTCTGCTTCTTCTGCTACTGCCTCTGTTTCTTCTGTTTCTTCTGTTTCTCCTTCTGCTTCTCCTTCTGCTTTTGCTTCTCTTTCTGCTTCTGCTTCTCCTTCTGCTTCTCCAGATTCTGCTTCTTCTGCTTCTCCTTCTGCTTCAAATTCTGCTTCTGCTTCTTCGGCTTCTTCTGCTTCTGCTTCTCCTGCTGCTGCTTCATCTGCTACTATTTCTGCTTTTCCTTCTGCTCC
>NW_012301741.1:0-3300 GCF_000151885.1 Dipodomys ordii | reverse complement strand
AGTGGGGACACAGCGGGACTCAGCGGGGGACACAGCAGTACACAGTCAGGACACAGCGGGGACACAGCAGGGACACAGCGGGGGACACAGCGGGACACAGCGGGACACAGAGGGGGACACAGAGGGGTACACAGCGGGACACAACTGGGAACACAGCAGGTCACAGCGGGACACAGCGGGAACACAGCTGGACACAGCGGGATACACAGTGGGACACAGGGGGCACACAGTGGGGACACAGCGGGGGACACAGCGGGACACAGCGGGTCACAGCGGAGGACACAGCGGGGGACACAGCGGGGGACAGCAGAGGACAGAGAGGGGACACAGCGGCGACACAGAGGGGACGCAGCTGGGGACACAGCGTGGGACAAAGTGGGACACCACTGTACACAGTGTTACACAGCGGGACACAGAGGGGACACTGCGGGACACAGGAAGATAAAGCGGGGGACACAGCGGGACACAGCGGGACACAGCGGGGGACAGCGGGGGACACAGCGGGACACAGTGGGTACACAGTGAGGACACAGCGGGACACAACAGGGGACACAGCGAGGACACAGCGGGGGACACAGCGGGGGACACAGCGGGACACAGTGGGGAACACAGCGAGGACACAACGGGACACAGCGTCGATACAGCGGGGAGGCAGCGTTACACAGCGTGGTACACACTGTGGACACAACGGGACACAGTGGGGGCACAGAGGGACACAGCGGGACACAGTGGTACACAGCGGGGACAAAGCGTTAGACACAGCGAGGGACAGAGAGGGAAACAGCAGGGGACACAGCGAGGAAACAGCGGGACACAGTGGTGACACAGCGGGTACTCAGGGGGGGACACAGCGGGACACAGCGGGGGACACAGCGGGACACAGCGGGGACACAGCGTCGAAACAGCGGGGACACAGCGAGACACAGCAGGAAACACAGGAAGGAAACAGCGGGACCAAGTGGGACACAGAGTCGATACAGCGGGACACAACGGGTTACACAGCTAGGGACACAACGGAACACAGCGGGGGACACAGCGAGGACACAGCGGGACAAAGCGGGACACAGCGGGGGACCCAGCGGGACCCAGCGGGAGACCCAGCGAGGACACAGCAGGACACAGCGGAGGACACAGGGGGACACAGCGGGGAACACAGCGGGGGACACAGCAGGACACAGCGAGGAACACAGCAAGGACACAGCGGGGGACACAGAGGGACACAGCGTCGATACAGCGGGCACACAGCGTTACACAGCGTGGTACTCAGCTGTGGACACAACGGGACTCAGTGGGGGCACAGCCGGACACAGCGGGACACAGTGGGACACAGCGGGTACAAAGCGTGAGACACAGCAGAGGACAGAGCTGGAGACAGCGGGGGACACAGCCAGGATACAGCGGGACACAGCGTCGATACAGCGGGCACACAGCGTTACACAGCGTGGTACACACTGTGGACACAACGGGACACAGTGGGGGCACAGCCGGACATAGCGGGACACAGTGGGACACAGCGGGGACAAAGCGTGAGACACAGCGGGGGACAGAGAGGGAGACAGCAGGGGACACAGCGAGGAAACAGTGGGACACAGCGGTGACAAAGCGGGGACTCAGCGGGGGACACAGTGGGACACAGCGGGGGACACAGCGGGACACAGCGCGGGACACTGCGGGACACAGTGTGGGACAGAGCATGGGACACAGCGAGACACAGCGGGGACAAAGATGGACACAGCGGGGTACACAGAGGGACACAGCAGGGACACAGAGGAGAAACAGCGTGACACAAAAGGACACAGCTGGACACAGCGGGGTACACAGCGGGACACAGCGGACACACAGCGGGGACACAGAGGGACACAGCGGGACACAGCGGGGACAGAGCGGGACACAGTCGGACACAGCGGGACACAGCGGGGGACACAGCGGGACACAGCAGGGGACACAGCGAGGACACAGTGGGACACAGTGGGGGACACAGCGAGGACACAGCGGGACACAGCGGAACACAGCGTCGATAATGTCGGGGACACAGCGGGACACAGCGGGGTACACAGCTGGGGACACAACGGGACACAGCGGGTATATCGCGGGACACAGCGGGACACAGCGGGGGACACAGCGGGACACAGCAGGGACACAGCGAGGGACACAGCGGGACAAAACGGGACACAGTGGGGAAACAGAGGACTCAGGGGGGGACACAGCGGGTGACAAAGCCGGACACCACGGGACACAGTGTGACACAGCGAGCCACAGCGGGGACACTGCATGGACACAGGAGAACACACCCAGGGACACAGCGGGACACAGCAGGACACAGCGGGGGACAAAGCGGGGAACAGCAGGGGAGAGAGAGGGGACACAGCGGGACACAGCGGGGACACAGTTGGACGCAGCAGGGTACTCAGCGGGACAGAGCGGGCGCACAGCGGGGACACAGCGGGATAGAGCGGGACAAAGCGGGACACAGCGGGGGACACAGCGGGGGACAGAGCGACGACACAGCGGGACGCGGCGGGACATAGGGGGACTCAGCAGGGTCACAGTGGGACACAACAGGACACAGCGGGACACAGCGGGACACAGCGGGGACACAGCAGGGACACAGCGAGGGACACAGCGGGACACAGCATGGGACACAGCAGGACACAGCAGGACACAGCGGGGGACAGAGCGGGACACAACAGGGACCACAGCGAGGACACAGCGGGACCCAGCGGGGACAAAGCTGAACAAAGCGGGGTATACACAGCCAGACACAGCGGGGCCACAGCGGGGACACACCGGGACACTGAGGGTCACATCAGGGTCACAGCGGGACAAAGCGGGACACATCAGGACACAGCGGGGGACACAGCGGGACACACTGGGGGACACAGCGAGGACACAGCGGGACACAGTGGGGGAAAAAGCGGGACACAGCGGGGACACAGCGGGACACAGCGGTGGACACAGCGAGGACACAGCGGGACCCAGCGGGACACAGCGTCGATACAGCGGGGTCAGAGTGGGCCACAGCGGGGTACACGGCTGGGGACACAACGGGACACATCGGGGGACACAGCAAGTACTCAGCGCAACACAGCGTGGGACACAGTGAGGACACAGGGGGACACAGCGGGACACAGCTGGACACAGCAGGAACACAGCAGTAGACACAGCGGGAAACAGCAGGGGACACAGCGGGACACAGCGGGGGACACAGGGAGTACAGAGCGGGACACAGCGGGGACACAGCGGGGGACAAAGCGGGACACCACGGGACAGCGCGGGACACAGCGGGGACAAGGGGGAGTG
>NW_012301740.1:0-3300 GCF_000151885.1 Dipodomys ordii | reverse complement strand
CAGCGTGAAACAGCGGTGACCTGCGGGGACACAGCGGGACACAGCGGGGGACACAGCGGGACACAGTTGGGACACAGCGGGGACACTGCGGGACCCAGCAGGACACAGCGGGACACAGCAGGACACAGCAGGGGACACAGCGGGACACAGTGGGGGATACAGCGGGACACAGCGGGGACACAGAGGGGACTCAGCATGGGACATAGCGGGGGACAAATCGGGACACCACAGGACACAGTGGGACACAGCGGGACACAGCGGGGACACTGCGGGGACACAGCGGGGCAAAGCGGGGGACCAAGCGGGACCCAGCGGGACACAGCAGGACCCATAGGGGAAACAGCGGGGACAGAGTGGGACACAGCGAGGACACAGCGGGACACAGCGGGACACTGCGGGGCACAGCGTGGGACACAGCGGGACACAGCAGGGGACACAGGGAGGACACAGCGGAACACAGCATGGGACAAAGCGAGGACACAGCGGGAAACAGCGAGACACTGCGGGACCCAGCGGGGACCCAGCAGTGGACAAAGCGGGACACAGTGGGGGACAAAGCGGGACACCACGGAACACAGCAGGACACAGCGTGAAACAGCGGTGAACCTGCGGGGACACAGCGGGACACAGCGGGGGGACACAGCGGGGGGACACAGCGGGGGGACACAGCAGGGACACAGTGGGACACAGTAGGACACAGCGTGAGACAAAGCGGGAGACAGTGGAGGACACAGCGAGGACACAGCTGGACACAGCGGGGACACAGAGGGGACTCAGCAGGGGACATAGAGGGGAAAAAGCGGGACACCACGGGACACAGTAGGACACAATGGGACACAGCGGGGACACTGCGGGACACAGCCGGGGGACACAGCGGTGGACAGCGGGGGAAATAGAATGGACACAGAGGGACACAGAGGGGACACAGCTGGACACAAAAGGGTACACAGCGGGGCACAACGGACACACCACGGGGACAGAGCTGGACACAGAGGGACACAGATGGGACAGAGCGTGACACAGCGGGACACAGCGGGACGCAGCAGGGGACTCAGCGGGATACAGCGGGGGACACAGGGAGGACACAGCTGGACACTGAATGAGAAAGAGCGAGGACACAGCCGGACACAGCGAAACACAGCGTGACACAGTGGGGACACAGCAGGGGACACAGCGGGACACAGCCGGGGACACAGAGTAACACAGCGCGGTACACAGCAAGGACAAAGCGGGACACAGCGGGGGACACAGCGAGGACACAGCGGGACACAGCTGGGAACACTGCGGGACACAGCGGGACACAGCGGGGACACAGCAAGGACACAGCGGGGGACACAGTGGGACACAGCCGGTCACAGCCGGGGACACAGTGGGACACAGCGAGAGACACAGCGGGGGACACAGCGGGACACAGCGGGGAACAAAGAGAGGACACAGCGGGACCCTGCGGGACACAGCATCGATAGAGCGGGGACACAGCGGGACACAGCGGTGACACAACGGGACTCAGCGGGGGACACTGCGGGACCCAGCGGGACCCAGCGGGGACACAGCAAGGACACAGCGGGGAACACAGCGGGACACAGCGGGACACAGCGGGGGACACAGCGAGGGACACAGCGGGGGACACAGCAGGACACAATGGGGAACACAGAGAGAGACACAGCAGGACCCAGCGAGACACAGCGTCAATACAGCAGGGGCACAGCGGGGTACACAGCTGTTGACACAACGGGACACAGCGGGGGACAAAGCGGGAAACCACGGGACACAGTGGGACACAGCGGGACACAGCGGGGTCACTGCGGGACACAGTGGGGGACAAAGCGGGACACAGCGGGACACAGCGGGACCACAGCAGGATACAGCGGGACACAGCGGGACACGGCGGGGGACACAGCGGGACACAGAGGGGGACACAGCGAGGACACAGCGGTTCACAGCGGGACACAGCGGGGGACACAGCGAGGACACAGTGGGGGACACAGTGGGGGAAACAGCTGGACACAGCGGGGAACACAGCGAGGACACATCGGGACCCAGTGGGACACAGCGGAGACACAGTGTTACACAGCATGGTACAAAGCTGTGGACACAACGGGACACAGTGGGGGCACAGCGGGACACAGCGGGACGCAGCGGGACACAGCGGGGACAGAGCGGGACACAGCGGGGACAGAGCGGGACAGAGTCGGACACGGCGTGACACAGCGGGGGAAACAGCGGGAGACAAAGAGGGACACCATGGAACACAGCGGGACACAGCAGGAAACAGCAGTGACACTGCGGGGACACAGTGGGACACAGCGGGGGACACAGAGGGGGACAGAGTGGGACACAGTGGGGGACACAGCGGGACACAGCAGGGGAAACAGTGGGGGACACAGCAGGACACAGCGGGACACAGTGAGGACACAGCGGGACAGAGCGGGACACTGCAGGGCACAGCGGGGGACACAGCGGGACACAGCGCGGGACACAGTGAGGACACAACGGAACACAGAGTGGGACACAGTGAGGACACAGCGGGACACAGCGGGACACAGCCGGGTCCCAGCAGTGGACACAGCAGGACACAGCGGGGGACACAGCGGGACACAGCGGGGGACACATGGAGGATTCAGCGGGACAAAGCGGGGACACAGATGCATCTCACCGGGGGACACAGCGGGGGACAAAGCGGGACACCACAGAACACGGTGGGAAACAGCGGGACACAGCGGGGAAACTGCGGGGACACAGGGGGACACAGCGTGGGACACATAGAGGACACAGCGGGACACAGCGGTACACAGCGTCGATACAGCGGGGACACAGCGTTACACAGCGTGGTACACAGCTGTGAACACAACGGGACACAGTGGGGGCACAGCGGGACACAGCGGGACACAGCGGGGACAAAGCTTGAGACACAGAGGGGTACAGAGCGGGAGACAGCGGGGGACACAGCGAGGACACAGCGGGACACAGCACTGACACTGCGGAGGACACATCGGGGGACACAGCGGGGGACACAGCCGGACACAGCGAGACACAGCGGGGGACACAGGGGGGACCCAGCGCGGGACACAGCGAGGACACATTGGGACACAGCGGGGACACAGCGGGACTCAGCGGGGGACACAGCAGTACACAGCGGGACACAGCGGGACACAGCGGGGGACACAGAGGGGTAAACAGCGGGACTCAGCTGGGAACACAGCGAGGACACAGCGGGACCAAGCGGGACACAGCATCGATACAGCAGGGACACAGCAGGACACAGCGGGGTACACAGCTGGGTACACAACGGGACACAGT
>NW_012301739.1:0-3300 GCF_000151885.1 Dipodomys ordii | reverse complement strand
TCACGTTGTGTCCCCAGCTGTGTCCCTGCTGTGTCCCGCTGTGTCCCTCACTGTGTCCCGCTGTGTCTCCACTGTGTCCCGCTGTGTCCCGCTGTGTCCCCACTGTGTGCCCACTGTGTCCCTCTGTGTACCCCGCTGTGTCCAGGTGTGTCACCGCTGTGTCCCACTGTGGCCCCTCTCTGTCTCCTCTGTCCCCCGCTGTGTCCTCCCCTGTGTCCCACTGTGTCCCTTTGTCACCGCTGTGTCCCACGCTGTGTTCCGCTGTGTCCTCGCTCTGTCCCGCGCTGTGTCCCGTTGTGACCCTAGCTGTGTAACCCGCTGTGTTCTGCTATGTCCCCGCTGCATCGACGCTGTGTCCCGCTGGGTCCCGTTGTGTCCTCGCTGTGTTCCCCGCTGTGTACCCCTCTGTGACCCCTCTGTGTCCCGCTGTGTCTCCCGCTGTGTCCCGCTGTGTCCTGCTGTGTCCCGCTGTGTCCTGCAGTGTCCCCGCTGTGGCCACCGCTGTGACACGCTGTGTCCCGCTGTAGCCCCCGCTGTGGCCCCCGCTGTGTCCTGCTGTGTACCCGCTGTGTCCCCAGGTGTGTCCTTGCTGTGTCCCCCGCTGTCTCCCGGTGTGTCCTTGCTGTGTCCTCCGCTGTGTCTCGCTGTGTCCCCCGCTGTGTCCCGCTGTGTCCTGCTGTGTCACGCTGTTTCCCCGCTGTGTTCGTGCTGTGTCCCTCTGTGTACCACGCTGTGTCCAGCTTTGTCCACGCTGTGTCTTGCTGTGTCCCACGCTCTGTCCCCCACTGTGTCCCACTGTTTCCCCCGCTGTGTCCCGCTGTGTCCCTCGCTGTGTCCCGCTGTGACCCGCAGGGTCACCGATATTTCCCTCTGTGTCCCGCTGTCTTTCGTGGTGTCTCGCTTTATCCACCGCTCTGTCCCCTGCTGAGTCCCCGCTGTGTCCCGCTTTGTCCTCGCTGTGTCCCCCGCTGTCTCCCGCTTTATCCCCTGCTGTGTCTCACGCTTTGTCCTCGCTGTGTCCCACTGTGTCTCGCTGTGTCCTGCTGTGCCCCCACTGTGTCCCGTTTGTGCACAGCTGTGTACCAAGCTTTGTAACGCTGTGTCCCCGCTGTATCGTCGCTGTGTCCCGCTGGGTCCCGCTGTGTCCTCGCTGTGTTCCCCGCAGTGTCCCGCTGTGTCCCTCGCTGTGTCCCCCGCTGTGTCGTGCTATGTCCCCTGCTGTGTCCCGTTGTGTCCCGCTGTGTCCCCCGCTGTGTCCCTGCTGTGTCCCTTCTGTGTCCCCCGCTTTGTCCCGCTGTGTCCCGCTGTGGTGCCTCCATGTATCCGCTGTCCCCCGCTGGTTCCCGCTGTGTCCAGCTCTGTCCCCCGCTTTGTCCTGCTGTGTCCCCTAGTGTCCCAGCTGTGTCCCGCTGTGTCACACTGTGTCCCGTGGTGTCCCGCTTTGTTCCCCACTGTGTCCCCCGGTGAGTCCCCGCTGTGTCCCCGCTGTTTCCCACTGTGTCCTCGCTGTGTCCCACGCTGTGTTCCGCTGTGTCCTCGTTGTGTCCCCCGATGTGTCCCCGCTGTATCGACGGTGTGTTCGGCTCTGTCCCTGCTGTGACCCGCTGTGTCCCGCTGTGTTCCCGCTGTGTCCCCCTGTGTCCGGCTGTGTACTGCTGTGTCCCCCGCTGACTCCCGCTGTGTCCCCGCTGTGTCCCCCTTGTGTCCCCAGCTGTGTCCCGCTGTGTTCTGCTGTGTCCCCCGCTGTGTCCTCGCTGTGTCCCCCGCTGTGTCCCTGCTGTGACCCGCTGTGTCCCACTGTGTCCCCGCTCTGGCCCGGCTGTGTTCCGCTGTGTACCCCGCTGTGTCCAGCTTTGTCCCTGCTGTGTCTCGCTGTGTCCCATGCTCTATCCCCCACTGTGTTCCGCTGTGTCTCCCGCTGTGTCTCCCGCTGATTCCTCGCTGTGTCCCCGCTGTGTCCTGCTGTGTCCTCACTGTGTCCACCGCTGTCTCCCGTTCTGTCCCCCACTGTGTCTCACGCTTTGTCTCTGCTGTGTCCCACTGTGTCCCGCTGTGTCCCGCTGTGTCCCCCACTGTGTCCCTTTGTGTCCCCAGCTGTGTACCCCGCTGTGTAACGCTGTGTCCCCGCTGTATCGACGCTGTATCCCGCTGTGTCCTCCATGTGTCCCCCGCTGTGTCCCATTGTGTTCAGCTGTGTCCCCCGCTGTGTCCCTTTGTGTCCCCAGATGTGTACCCCGCTGTGTCCCGCTGTATCGACGCTGTGTCCCGCTGGGTCCCGCTGTGTCTTCACTGTGTCACCCGATGTGTCTCACTGTGTTCCCCGCTGTGTCCTGCTGTGTCCTCGCTGTGTCCACCGCTGTCTCACGCTCTGTCCCCCACTGTGTCTCACGCTTTGTCCTGCTGTGTCCCACTGTGTCCCGCTGTGTCCCGCTGTGTCCCCCACTGTGTCCCTTTGTGTCCCCAGCTGTGTACCCCGCTGTGTAACGCTGTGTCCCCGCTGTATCGACGCTGTGTCCCACTGTGTCCTCCATGTTTCCCCCGCTGTGTCCCATTGTGTTCAGCTGTGTCCCCCGTTGTGTCCCTTTTGTGTCCCCAGATGTGTACCCCGCTGTGTCCCGCTGTATCGACGCTGTGTCCCGCTGGGTCCCGCTGTGTCTTCACTGTGTCACCCGCTGTGTCTCACTGTGTCCCCCGCTGTGTTCTGCTCTGTCCATTGCTGTGTTCCTACTGTGTCCCGCTGTGTCCTCGCTGTGTCCCACACTGTGTTCCGCTGTGTCCTCGCTGTGTGCCCCGATGTGTCCCCGCTGTATGAACGCTTTGTTCCGCTGTGTCCCTTCTGTGACACCCTTTGTCCCGCTGTGTCCCCGCTTTGTCCCCGCTGTGTCCCACTGTGTCCTCGCTGTGTCCCCCGCTGTGTCCCGCTGTGTCCTCGCTGTGTCCGCCGCTGTGTCCCGCTGTGTCCCCCGCTGTGTTCCGCTGTGTCCCGCTGTGTCCCTGCTGTGACCCGCTGTGTCCCGCTGTGTCCCTGCTGTGTCCCCGCTGTATCAACGCTGTGTCCCGCTGGGTCCCGCTGTGTCCTCACTGTGTCACACGCTGTGTCTCACTGTGTCCACCGCTGTGTTCTGCTCTGTCCATTGCTCTGTCCCTACTGTGTCCCGCTGTGTCCTCGCTGTGTCCCACGCTGTGTTCCGCTGTGTCCTCGCTGTGTGCCCCAATGTGTCCCCGCTGTATGGACGCTGTGTTCCGCTGTGTTCCTACTGTGACCCGCTGTGTCCCGCTGTGTCCCCGCTGTGTCCCCGC
>NW_012301738.1:0-3300 GCF_000151885.1 Dipodomys ordii | reverse complement strand
GCTGTGTCACGCTGTGTCCCCGCTGTGTCCTGCTGTGTCCCCGCTGTGTCCCGCTGTGTCCCGCTGTGTCCTACTGTGTCCCCCGCTGTGTCCCGCTGTTTCCCCGCTGTGTCCCGCTGTGTTCCCCGCTGTGTCCCCGCTGTGTCCCACTGTATCCAGCTTTGTCCCGCTGTGTCCCCCGCTGTGTCACACTGTGTCACGCTGTGTCCCCGCTGTGTCCCGCTGTGTTCCGCTGTGTCCTGTGGTGTCCCGGTTTTTCCCCCGCTGTGTCTCCCGCTGAGTCCCCGCTGTGTCCTGCTGTGTCTCTTTGTGTCTGGCTGTGTCTCCACTGTGTCCCGCTGTTTCCCCTGCTTTGTAGCCTATGTGTCCCAGCTGTGTCCCGCTGTGTCCCGCTGTGTCCCGCTGTGTCCTTGCTGTGTCCCCGCTGTGTCCAGCTTTGTCCTCGCTGTGTCCCACTGTGTCCCCTGCTGTGTCCCACGCTGTGTCCCACTGTTTCCCCCGCTGTGTCCTGCTGTGTCACCCTGTGTCCCCGCTGTGTCCCGCTGTGTCCCGCTGTGTCCTCGCTATGTCCCCCGCTGTGTCCCCGCTGTGTCCCGAAGTGTCCCGATGTTTCCTCGCTCTGTCCCCCGCTGTATCCCGCTGTGTCCCCCACTGTGTCCCCCGCTGGGTCCAGCTGTGTCCTACGCTATGTCCCACTGTGTCCCGCTGTGTCCCCCGCTCTGTCCTCCGCTATGTCCCGCTGTTTCCC
Source organism: Dipodomys ordii (assembly GCF_000151885.1). NCBI lineage: Eukaryota > Metazoa > Chordata > Mammalia > Rodentia > Heteromyidae > Dipodomys > Dipodomys ordii. The sequence goes on along the minus strand of NW_012301738.1, from coordinate 2,552 downwards.
ACGCTGTGTCCCGCTGCGCCCCGCTGTGTCCCCCACTGTGTCCCACTGTGTCCCGCTGTTTCCCAAAGTGTCCCCCCCTGTGTCCCCGCTGTGTCCCCACTGTGTCCCTCTCTGTATCCCGCTGTTTGCCCCACTGTATCCAACACTGTGTCCCGTTTTGTCTCCACTGTGTCCCGCTGTGTACCCCACTGTGTCCCCGCTGTGTCCCTCTGTGTCCCGCTGTGTCCCGGTGTGTCCCTCTGTATCCGCCGCTGTGTCCCCCGCTGTGTGAGGATGTGTCCCCCACTGTGTCCCCGCTGTGTCCCGGTGTGTCCCTGCTATGTCGCACTGTGTCCCGCTATGTTCTCGCTGGGTCCCCCGCTGTGTAGTCACTGTGTCACCGCTGTTTCCCGCTGTATACCGATGTGTCCTCGCTCTGTCCCCCGCTGTGTCCCGCTGTGCCCCGCTGTGTCCCGCTGTGTCGCGCAGTCTCCCCCGCTGTGTCCCTCGCTGTGTCCGGATGTGTCCCCACATGTGTCCCACTGTGTTCCCCGCTGTGTCCCGCTGTGTCCCTGCTGTGACACCGCTGTCTCCACGGTTGTGTTCAGCCGAATGACCTCTGCCAGGAACACTCAGAATGAGGTTCTGAGTTATTGCAACATAGGAGCGTTTCACTGCTTTCAAGGCTTCTTAGGAAGAATTCCGGAATCTTGCTGCCAGCAGGCCTCCGGCTGTTCCGGGTGAACATCTCTTTGTAAATCCCCCGTAGTTTCTTGTACACCCGTGAAGTTTGGCTAGGATACGCAGTTTGCATTGCTGCACAATTGCGCCTGCATAGCTCTGCCGCGGTTGCAAACATTCAGGCGTGGCAGCCAGATAGGCTGGTTCCCATAGGACATTGCCAGCAGACTGGGTATATCTGTTTCCAGTTCTTCTCACCTGAGAGCTACTGATTCCAGCTTTGACGGCTACACTCTACTCAACCGAAGCAGTAAGGTGAACCACTACTTATAGCACTCTGTGAAAGTTTGGAGAATTAGAGCTCAGTTGTTTGGCATGCGACCACTGTCCATCCAGCACTATGGGAGGCACTGGTTATATCTAGCTCTAATTAGTCCACGGTTGTGTTCAGCCGAATGACCTCTGCCGGGAACACTCAGAATGAGGTTCTGAGTTATTGCAACATAGGAGCGTTTCATTGCTTTCAAGGCTTCTTAGGAAGAATTCCGGAACCTTGCTGCCGGCAGGCCTCCGGCTCTTCCGGGTGAACATCTCCTAGTAAATCCCCCATGGTTTCTTGTACACCCGTAAAGTTTGATCAGGGTACGCAGTTTGCATTGCTGCACAATTGCGCCTGCATAGCTCTGCCGCGGTTGCAAACATTCAGGCGTGGCAGCCAGATAGGCTGATCCCTGTAGGACACTGCCGGCAAACTGGGTGTACCTGCTTTCCGTTCTTCTCACCTGAGAGCTACTGATTCCAGCTTTGACGGCTACACTCTACTCAACCGGAGCAGTAAGTTGAACCTCTACTTATGGCACTCTGTGAAAGTTTGGAGAACTAGAGCTAGGTTAATTAGCACGCGACCACTGTCCATCCAGCACTATTAACGGCACTGTTTACATCTGGCTTTAATTAGTCCATGGTTGTGTTCAGCCAAATGACCTCTGCCGAGAAAACTCAAAATGAGGTTCTGAGTTATTGCAACATAGGAGCGTTTCATTGCTTTCAAGGCTTCTTAGGAAGAATTCCGGAATCTTGCTGCCGGCAGGCCTCCGGCTCTTCCGGGTGAACATCTCCTTGTAAATCCCCCATGGTTTCTTGTACACCCGTAATGTTTGATCAGGGTACGCAGTTTGCATTGCTGCACAATTGCGCCTGCATAGCTCTGCCGCGTTTGCAAACATTCAGGCGTGGCAGCCAGATAGGCTGGTCCCCGTAGGTCACTGCCAGCGTACTGGGTATATCTGTTTCCCGTTCTTCTCACCTGAGTGCTACTGATTCCAGCTTTGACGGCTACACTCTACTCACCCTGAGCAGTAAGTTGAACCTATACTTATAACACTCTGTGAAAGTTTGGAGAACTACAGCTCAGTTGTTTGGCATGCGACCACTGTCCATCCACCACTATGAAGGGCACTGCTTTTATATGGCTCTAATTAGTCCATGGTTGTGTTCAGCCAAATGACCTCTGCCGAGAAAACTCAGAATGAGGTTCTGAGTTATTGCAACATAGGAGCGTTTCATTGCTTTCAAGGCTTCTTAGGAAGAATTCCGGAATCTTGCTGCCGGCAGGCCTCCGGCTCTTCCGGGTGAACATCTCCTTGTAAATCCCCCATGGTTTCTTGTACACCCGTAAAGTTTGATCAGGGTACGCAGTTTGCATTGCTGCACAATTGCGCCTGCATAGCTCTGCCGCGTTTGCAAACATTCAGGCGTGGCAGCCAGATAGGCTGGTCCCCGTAGGTCACTGCCAGCGTACTAGGTATATCTGTTTCCCGTTCTTCTCACCTGAGTGCTACTGATTCCAGCTTTGACGGCTACACTCTACTCACCCTGAGCAGTAAGTGAAC
>NW_012301737.1:0-1174 GCF_000151885.1 Dipodomys ordii | reverse complement strand
AGAAGCAGAAAGAGAAGGAGGGGAAGCAGAAGAAGCAGAAGCAGGAGAAGCAGAAGCATAAGAATCCGAAGAAGCAGAAGCAGAACTGAAGCAGAAGGAGAAGCAGGAGAAGGAGAAGAAGCAGAATCTGGAGAAGCAGAATGAGAAGCTGAAGTAGAAGCAGAAGCAGAAGCAGAAAGAGAATCAAAAGCAGAAGGAGAAGCAGAAGAAAAAGAAGAAGTAGAAACAGTAGCCGTTGTAGCAGAAGCAGAAGGAAAAGCAGAAGAACAAGAAGGAGAAGGAGAAACAGAAGGAGAAGCAGAAGGAGAAGCAGAAAGAGAGGCTGGTAAAGCAGAAGAAGAAGTAGCACAAGGAGAATCAGAAGGAGAAGCAGAGGAAGGAGAAGGAGAAGCAGAAGTAGAAGAAGATGCAGAAGGAGAAGCAGGAGAAACAGAAGAAGCAGAAGGAGAAGCAGGAAAAGCAGAAGAAGCAGAAGCAAAAGTAGAAGCGAAAGAAGGAGAAGGAGAAGGAGAAGCAGAAGCAGAAGAAGAAGCATAAGGACAAGAACAAGCAGAAGGAGATGCAGAAGGAGAAGCAGGAGAAGAAGAAGAAGCAGAAGCTGAAAGGAGAAGCAGAAGTAGGAGAAGGAGGATAAGAAGAAGCAGAAGGAGAAGCAGAAGAGGAATGAGAAGCAGAAAAAGAAACAGGAGAAGCACAATAAGCAGAAGCAGGAGAAGCTGAAAGAGTATAAGCAGAAGAAGCAGAAACAGAAGCAGAAGTAGAAGAAGAAGCAGAAGCAGAAGCAGCAGAAGAAGTAGAACCAGAAATTCAGGCAGGAGAAACAGAAGAAGCAGAAGCAGAAGGAGAAGCAAAAAGAGAAGCAGAAGGAGAAGTAGAAGAAGCAGCAGAAGGAGAAGCAGAAGAAGAAGCAGAAAAACAAGCAGGAGAAGCAGAAGCAGAAAGAGAATTAGAAGCAGAAGAAGCAGAAGCAGAAGAAGAAGCAGTAGAAGCATAAGAAGCAGAAGCAGAAGAAGAAGAAGAAGAAGAAGCAGAAGAAGAAGAAGAAGAAGAAGAAGAAGAAGAAGAAGAAGAAGAAGAAGAAGAAGAAGAAGAAGAAGAAGAAGACGAAGAAGAAGAAGATGATGAAGAAGATGATGATGATGATATGAAGGAGAAGCATAAGGAGAAGCAGAAG
>NW_012301736.1:0-3301 GCF_000151885.1 Dipodomys ordii | reverse complement strand
GCTGTGTCCACCACTGTGTCCCTTTGTGTCCCCAGCTGTGTAACCTGCTGTGTAACGCTGTGAATCCCGCTGTATCGAGGCTGTGTCCCGCTGGGTCCCTCTCTGTCCTTGCTCTGTTATTCATGTTGTCCCTCTCTGTCCCCACTCTGTCCCCTGCTCTGTCCTACTATGTCTCCCGCTGTGTCCCGTTTTGTCCCGCTGTGTCCCCCGCTGTGTCCCTGCTGTGTCCCTGCTGTGTCCCCGCTATGTCACGCTGTGTCCTGCTGTGTCCCGTTGTGTCCTGCTGTAACCCTGCTGAGTCCCCCTGTGTCCCCTCTGTGTCCTGCTGTGTCGTCGCTCTGTCCTCCGCTGTGTCCCGCTGTATCCTCTGCTGTGTCCCGCTGTGTCAGTCTGTGTCCCGCTGTATCCCTCTGTGACCCAGCTGAGTCCCCGCTGTGTCCCTGCTGTGTCCCCAGCTGTCTCCCACTCTGTCCCCCGCTGTGTCTCACGCTTTGTCCCCGCTGTGTCCCACTGTGACCCGCTGTGTCACTCTGTGCCCACACTGTGTCCCTTTGTATCCACAGCTGTGTACCACGCTGTGTAACGCTGTGTCCCCGCTGTATCTACGCTGTTCCTCGCTGTGTCCCGCTGTGTCCCCCGCTGTGTCCCCCACTGTGTCCTCGCTGTGTCCCCAGCTGTGTCCCACTTTGTCCTAGCTGGGTCCCCCGCTGGGTCCCGCTTTGTCCCCCGCTGTGTCCCACTGTGTTCCGCTGTGTCCCGCTCTGTCCTGCTGTGTCCCGCTGTGTCCCGCTGTGTCCCCCTGTTTGCGCGCTGTGTCCCGCTATGTACTCCGTTGTGTCCAGCTGTTTCACCGCTGTGTCCCCCGCTTTGTCCCGCTGTGTCCTGCTGTGTCCTCGGTGCCTCCCCCGCTGTGTCCCGCTGTGTCCCCCGCTGTGTCCCGCTGTGTCCCGCTGTGTCCCGCTCTGTCCCTGCTGTGTCCCACTGTGCCCTGCTGTGTCGTCGCTGTGTCCCCCGCTGTCTCCCGCTCTGTCCCTCGCTGTGTCTCACGATTTGTCCTTGCTTTGTCCCACTGTGTCCCGCTGTGTCCCGCTGTCTCCCCACTGTGTCCCATGGTGTCCACAGCTGTGTAACACGCTGTGTAATGCTGTGTACCCGCTGTATCGACGCTGTGTCCCGCTGGGTCCCGCTGTGTCCTCGCTGTGTTCCCCGCTGTGTCCCTCTGTGTACCCCTCTGTGTCCCCTGCTGTGTCCCGCATTGTCCCGCTGTGTACTGCTGTGTCGCCTGCTGAGTCCCGCTGTGTCGCCTGCTGAGTCCCGCTGTGTCCCCGCTGTGTCCCAATGTGTCCTCGCTGTGTCCCCCGCTGTGTCCCACTGTGTCCCAACTGTGTCCCCCGCTGTCTCCCGCTGTGTCCTGCTGTCTCCCCCTCTGTGTCCCCCGCTGTGTCCCTCTGTGTCACCGCTTTGTCACTGCTGTGTCCCGTTGTGTCCTCGCTGTGTCCCCCTCTGTCTCCCGCTCTGTCCCCCGCTGTGTCTCACGCTTTCTCCCCTCTGTGTCTCGCTGTGTCCCGCTGTGCCCACACTGTGTCCCGTTGTGTCCACAGCTGTGTACCACGCTGTGTAACGCTGTGTCCCCGCTGTATCGACACTGTGTCCCGCTGGGTCCCGCTGTGTCCTCGCAGTGTTCCCCGCTGTGTCCCACTGTATCCCCCGCTGTGTCCCTCGCTGTGTCCTCTCTGTGTCCCCCAATATATCCCGCTGTTTCCTCGCTGTGTCCCCCGCTGTGTCCCGCTGTGTCACACTGTGTCCCATGGTGTCCTGCTGTGTCTTTGCTGTGTCCCCCGCTGTCCCCCACTTTGTCCCTAGCTGTGTCACGCTGTGTCCCGCTGTTTCCTCGCTGTGTCCCCCGCTGTGTCCCGCTGTGTCCTTGCTGTGTCCCCCCTTGTGTTTCGCTGTTTCCTCGCTGTGTCCCCCCCTGTGTGCCGTTGTGTCCCCAGCTGTGTACCCCGTTGTGTCCCGCTGTGTCCCCGCTGTATCAACGCTGTGTCCCGCTGTGTCCCGCTGTGTCCTCGCTGTGTACCACTCTGTACCCCTCTGTGTCCCCCACTGTGTCCCGCTGTGTCCCGCTGTGTACTGCTGTGTCCCCCACTGAGTCCCGCTGTGTCCACCCTATGTCCCCCGCTTTTTCTCTCTTTGTCCCGCTGTGTCCTCGCTGTGTTCCCCGCTGTGTCCCACTGTGTCCCCCACTGTGTCCCCCGCTGTGTCCCGCTGTGTCCCCCGCTTTGTGCCCGCTGTGTCCCGCTGTGTACTCCGTTGTGTCCAGCTGTGTCCCGCTGTGTCCTCCGCTGTGTCCCGCTGTGTCCCATTGTGTCCCGCTCTGTCCCTTCTGTGTCCTCGCTGTGTACTCCTTTGTGTCAAGCTGTGTCAACGCTGCGTCTCGCTGTGTCCCTTCTCTGTCTCCGCTGTCCTCCGCTGTGTCCCCCGCTGTGTCCCGCTGTGTCCCGCTGTGTCCCCCGCTTTGTCCCGCTGTGTGCCCGCAGTGTCCCCACTGTTTCCCGCTGTGTCCCCCGCTTTGTCCAGCTGTGTCCTTGCAGTGTCCCCGCTGTGTCCTGTTGTGTCCTCGCTGTGTCCCCCACTGTGTCCCGTTGTGTCCACAGGTGTGTACCCCGCTGTGTCGCGCTGTGTCCCCGCTGTATAGACGCTGTGTCCTGCTGTGTCCTTCCTGTGTTCCCCGCTGTGTCCCGCTGTGTCCCCGCTGTGTGCCCGCTGTGTCCCGCTGTGTACTTCGTTGTGTCCAGCTGTGTCACCGCTGTGTCCTCGCTGTGTCCCCGCTGTGTCTCACTGTGTCCTCACTGTGTCCCCCTCTGTGTCCCGCTGTGTCCCCCGCTATATGTCCCGCTGTGTCCTGCTGTGTCCCGCTCTGTCCCCGCTTTGTGCCCGCTGTGTCCCGCTGTGTACTCCGTTGTGTCCAGCTGTGTCACCACTGTGTCCCGCTGTGTCCTCTCTTTGTCTCCACTGTCCCCCGCTGTGTCCCCCGCTGTGTCCCGCTGTGTCCCCCGCTTTGTGCCCGCTGTGTCTCGCTGTGTACTCCGTTGTGTCCAGCTGTGTCCCGCTGTGTCCCCCGCTGTGTCCCGCTGTGTCCCATTGTGTCCCGCTCTATCCCTTCTGTGTCCTCGCTGTGTACTCCTTTGTGTCAGGCTGTGTCAATGCTGCGTCTCGCTGTGTCCCCTCTCTGTCTCCGCTGTCCTCCAACTGTGTCCCCCGCTGTGTCCAGCTGTGTCCCGCTCTGTCCCCGCTTTGTTGA
>NW_012301735.1:0-3301 GCF_000151885.1 Dipodomys ordii | reverse complement strand
TGTATCCTCAGCTGTGTCCCACTATGTCCCCCGCTGTGTCCCTGCTGTGTCCTCCTGTGTCCCGCTGTGTCCTCGTTGTGTTCTTCTGTATCCCGCTGTGTCCCCCACTATTTCCCCACTGTGTCCCGCTGTGTCCCCCACTGTGTTCCCCGCTGTGTCCCGCTTTGTCCCGATATGTCCCACTGTGTCCGCTACAGTGTCCCCCACTGTGTCCCTTTGTGTACCACACTGTGTCCCGCTTTGTCACCCGTTGTGTCCCCCGCTGTGTCCCCACTGTGTCCCGCTGTATCCCGCTGTGTCCCCGGCTGTGTCCCACGCTGTGTCCCGCTCTTTCCCGCTGTGTCCCCCTGTGTCCTTGCTGTGTACCCATTTGTGTCCACTGTATCCTCTCTGTGTCCCCCGCTGTGTCCCGCTGTGTCCCCATGTGTCACGCTGTGTCCTCTCTGTGTATCCCTCTGTGTCCCGCTGTGTCCTCGCTGTGTCCCCCACTGTGTCCCTGCTGTGACCCGCTGTGTCCTGGCTGGGTTCCCGGTGTGTCCCGTTGTGTCCCTGGTGTGTCCCCGCTGTGTCCCGCTGTGTCCCCGCTGTTCCCCTCCGTGTCCAGCTGTGTCCCTGCTGTCCCCAGGGTTGTCCCCGCTGTCCCCCGTTGTATCCCCCTCTGTGTCCCGCTGTGTCGCGTTTTGTCCCGCTGTGTTCCGCTGTGTCCCCCCTGTGTCCACGCTGTCCCCCGCTGTGTCCTATTGTGTCCCCTCTGTCCCCAGCTGTGTCACCGCTGTCACCCGCTGTGTCCCCAGCTGTGTCACCCTCTGTGTCCCCTGCTGTGTCCCCGCTATGTTCCGCTGTATCCCGTGGTGTCTGAATTTGTGCCCCGCTGTGTCCCTCGCTATGTCCCCGCTGTGTCCCGCTCTGTCCCCACTGTGTTCCGCTGTGTCCCGCTGTGTCCCCCGCTGTGTCCCGCTGTGTCCCCCGCTGTGTCCGTTAGTGTTTCCCGCTGTGTCCCGCTGTGTATTGCTGTGTACCAGCTGTGTCCCGCTGTGTACCGATGTGTCCCCGCTGTGTCCCCGCTATGTCTCCCTGCTGTCCCCCGCTGTGTCCCCACTGTGTTCCCCTGTGTCCCCGCTGTGTCCCCGCTTTGTCTCCCTGCTGTGCCCCGTTCTGTCCCCTCTGTGTCCCGCTGTGTCCCGATATGTCCCACTGTGTCCGCTACAGTGTCCCCCACTGTGTTCCTTTGTGTACCCCACTGTGACCCCCTGTGTCACCCGTTGTGTCCCCCGCTGTGGCCCCCGCTGTGGCCCCATTGTGTGCCACTGTACCCCGCTGTGTCCCCGGCTGTGTCCCCTGCTGTGTCCTGCTCTTTCCCGCTGTGTCCCCCTGTGTCCTTGCTGTGTACCCATTTGTGTCCGCGGTGTCCTCTCTGTGTCCCCCGCTATGTCCGCTGTGTCCCCATGTGTCACGCTGTATCCTCTCTGTGTATCCCTCTGTGTCCACACTGTGTCCCGCTGTGTCTCCGCTGTGTCCCCTGCTGTGTCCCGCTGTGTCCCCGGCTGTGTCCCCTGCTGTGTCCCGCTCTTTCCCGCTGTGTCCCGCTGTGACCTTGCTGTGTCCCCATTTGTGTCCCGCTGTGTCCTAGCTGGGTCCCCCGCTGTGTCCCGCTGTGTCCCCATGTGTCACTCTGGGTCCTCGCTGGGTCCCCCGTTGTGTCCCCGCTCTGTCCCTGCTGTGTTCCACTCTCTCCCGCTATGTGCGGCTCTGTGTCCCCTGCTGTGTCCCCCGCTGTGTCCCGCAGTATACCGGTGTGTCCCGCTTTGTCCCCCGGTGTGTCCCGCTGTTTCCCACTGTGCCCCTGCTGTGTCCCCGCTGTGTCCCGCTGTGTACCCCACTGTGTCCCACTGTGTCCCGCTGTGTGCCCCCTTTGTTCCCCTCTGTGTCCTGCTGTGTCCCCTGCTGTGTCCCCCGCTGTGTCCCGCTGTATCCCGGTGTGTCCCGCTTTGTCCCCCCCCCGTGTCCTGCTGTTTCCCACTGTGCCCCGTCCCAGGCTGTGTCCTGCTGTGTCCCCCGCTGTGTTCTGCTATGTCGCTGCTGTGTCCCGCTGTGTCCCCGCTGTGTCCCCGGTGTCTCCTGCTGTGTCCCCGCTGTGTCCCCGCTGTGTCCCCCGCTGTATCCCCGCTGTGTCCCACTCTGTCCCCACTGTGTCCCGCTTTGTCCCGCTGTGTCCTCCGCTGTGTACCGTTGTGTGCCCCCTTTGTTCCCCTCTGTGTCCTGCTGTGTCCCCTGCTGTATCCCCGCTGTGTCCCGCTGTGTCCCCGCTGTGTAACGCTGGGTCCCCCTTTGTGTCCCGCTGTGTCCCCCGTTGTGTCCCTGCTGTGTCCCGCTGTGTCACCCTGTGTCCTGCTGTGTCCCCTGCTGTGTCCCCCGCTGTGTCCCACTGTGTCCCGCTGTGGCCTTGCTGTGTCCCCTGCTGTGTCCCTCTGTGTCCCGATTTGTCCTCGTTGTGTCCCCTGCTATATCCCGCTGTGTTCCCTGCTCTGTCCCGCTGTGTCCCCGCTGTGTCTCACTCTGTCCCCCGCTATATCCTGCTTTGTCCCCCGCTGTGTCCGGTTCTGTCCCGCTGTGTCCCCCGCTGTGTTCCCCTCTGTGTCATGCTGTCTCCGGCTGTGTCCCGCTGTGTAATCGCTGTGTCCCCGCTGTGTCCCGCTGTGTCCTCGCTGTGTCACAGCTGTGTCCCGCTGTGTCCCCGTTGTTCCCCGGTTTGTCCCCACTGTCCCCCGCTGTGTCATTCGCTGTGTACCTCTGTGTCCCACTCTGTCCTCGCTTTGTCCCCACGATGTCCCGCTGTGTCCCCGCTGTGTCCGTGCTGTGTTCCACTCTCTCCCGCTGTGTGCGGCTCTGTGTCCCCTGCTGTGTTCCCCACTGTGTCCCGCTGTATCCAGGTGTGTCCCGCTTTGTCCCCCGCTGTGTCCCGCTGTTTCCCACTGTGCCCCTGCTGTGTCCCCGCTGTGTCCCGCTGTTTACCCCGCTGTGTCCCACTGTGTCCCCCTGTGTGCCCCCTTTGTTCCCCTCTGTGTCCTGCTGTGTCCCCTGCTGTGTCCCCGCTGTGTCTCGCTGTGTCCCCACTGTGTCCCGCTGTGTCCCCCTTTGTGTCCTGCTGTGTCCCCCGCTGTTTCCCTGCTGTGTCCCTTTGTGTCCCGCTCTGTCCCGCTGTGAACCCCGCAGTGTCCTGCTGTGTCGCCCGATTTGTCCCGCTGTGTCCCACTGTGTCCCCACTGTGTCCCGCTGTGTCCCCTGCTGTGTCCCCTGCTGT
>NW_012301734.1:0-3301 GCF_000151885.1 Dipodomys ordii | reverse complement strand
CACTCGCTGTGGCCCCTCTCTGTCTCCGCTGTCCCCCGCTGTGTCCCCCGCTGTGTCCCGCTGTGTCCCCCGCTTTTTCCTGCTGTGTCCCGCAGTGTCCCTGCTGTGTCCCGCTGTGTAACACTGTGTCCCGTGGTGTCCCACTTTGTCCCACGTTGTGTTCCCCGCTGAGTCCCCTCTGTGTCGCCGCTGTGTCCCCCTGTGTCCTCGCTGTGTCCCCTGCTGTCTCCCGCTTTGTCTCCCGCTGTGTTCCGCTGTGTCCCGCTGTGTCCCCGCTGTGTCCCCAGCTGTGTCCCGCTGTGTACCCTGCTGTGTCCTGCTATGTTCCTGCAGTGTCCCCGCTGTGTCCCGCTGTGTTCCGCTGTGTCCTCGCTGTGTCCCCAGCTGTGTACCCCACTGTGTTCCGCGTGTCCCTGCTGTATCGACGCTGGGTCCCGCTGGGTACCGCTGTGTCATCCCTGTGTCCCCCGCTGTGTCCCGCTGTGTCCCCCGCTGTGTCTCTGCTGTGTCCCCGCTGTGTCCCGCTGTGTACTGCTGTGTCCCCCGCTGAGTCCTGCTGTGTCCCAATATGTCCTCGCTCTGTCCCCCGCTGTGTCCCGTTGTGTCCTCCCTGTGCCCCCGCTGTGTCCCGCTGTGTCCCCCGCTGTGTCCCCCACTGTGTCCCGCTCTGTCCCCCTCTGTGTCCCGCTGTGTCCCCCGCTGTGTCCCACTGTGTCCCCGCAGTGTCACTGCTGTTTCTGCTGTGTCCCACTGTGTTCCGTAGTGTCCCTCTTTGTCTCCCGCTGTGTCCCCCGCTGTGTCCCGCTGTGTCCAACTGTGTCCCGCTCTGTCCCCGCTGTGTCCCGCTTTGTCCTGCTGTGTCCCCGCAGTGTCCCGCTGTGTCCCACTGTGTCACACTGTGTCCCGTGGTGTCCCTCTTTGTCCCCCGCTGTGTCCACCGCTAAGTCCTCTCTTTGTGGCCGCTGTGTCCTGCTGTGTCCTCGCTGTGTCCCCTGCTGTCTCCCGCTTTGTCCCCCGCTGTGTCCCGCTGTGTCACGCTATGTCCTTGCTGTTTCCCCCTCTGTGTCCCGCTGTGTCCCCGCTATGTCCCCAGCTGTGTCCCGCTGTGTCCCGCTGTGTACCCCGCTGTGTCCCGCTATGTTCCCGCAGTGTCCCGCTGTGTCCCGCTGTGTCCTCGCTGTGTCCCCCGCTGTGTCCCGTTGTGTCCCCAGCTGTGTACCTCGCTGTGTCCCGCTGTGTCCACGCTGTATCGACGCTGGGTCCCACTGGGTCCCGCTGTGTCCTCCCTGTGTCCCCAGCTATGTCCCGCCATGTCTGCCACTGTGTCCCGCTGTGTCTACTGCTTTGTCCCCGCTGTGTCCCGCTGTGTCCCGCTGTGTCCTCGCTGTGTCCCCCGCTGTCTCCCGCTTTGTACCCCGCTTTGTTCCGCTGTGTCACGCTGTGTCCTCCCTGTGTCCCCCGCTGTATCCCGCTGTGTCGCCGCTATGTCCCCAGCTGTGTCCCGCTGTGTTCCGCTGTGTCCCCCGCTGTGTCCCGCTATGTTCCCGCAGTGTCCCGCTGTGTCCCGCTGTGTCCTCGCTGTGTCCCCCGCTGTGTCCCGTTGTGTCCCCAGCTGTGTACCTCGCTGTGTCCCGCTGTGTCCCCGCTGTATCGACGCCTGGTCCCACTGGGTCCCGCTGTGTCCTCCCTGTGTCCCCAGCTATGTCCCGCCGTGTCCGCCAGTGTGTCCCGCTGTGTCTACTGCTTTGTCGCCGCTGTGTCCCGCTCTGTCCCGCTGTGTCCTCGCTGTGTCCCACGCTGTGTTCTGCTGTGGCCTCGCTTTTTTCCTTGCTGTGTCCCGCTGTGTACCCCTCTGTGTCCCCCGCTGTTTCCCGCTGTGTCCCCACTGTGTCCTGCTGTGTCCTCGCTGTGTCCCCGCTGTATCGACTCTGTGTCCCGTTGGGTCCCTCTGTGTCCTCGCTGTGTCCTCGCTGTGTCCCTCCTGTGTCCCCCGCTGTATCCCGCTGTGTCCCACTGTGTCCCCCTCTGTGTCCCCAGCTGTGTCCTGCTGTGTCCCCCGCTGTGTCCTGCTCTGTGCCCCGCTGTGTCCCGCTGTGTCTCCTGCTTTGTCCCCGCTGTGTCCCGCTGTGTCCCGCTGTGTCCCGCTCTGTCCCCTGCATTGTCCCCCACTGTGTCCCGCTGTGCCCCCCGCTGTGTCCCGCTGTGTCCCGCCTTGTCCAATGCTGTGTCCCTCTGTTTCCCCGCAGTGTCCCCGCTGTGTCCCGCTGTGTCCTGCTGTGTCCCGTGGTGTCCCGCTTTTTCCCCCGCTGTGTCCGGCTGTGTCCTCCCTGTGTCTCCCGCTGTTTCCCGTTGTGTCCCCAGCTGTGTACCACGCTGTGTCCCGCTGTGTCCCCCGCTGTGTACCTCTCTGTCCTTGCTGTGTCCCCCACTGTGTGCCGCTGTGTCCTCGCTGTTTCCCCGCTGTATCCGGCTCTGTCCTTTTGTGTCACGCTGTTTCCCCGCTGTGTCCCTGCTGTGTCCCTCTGTGTACACCGCTGTGTCCAGCTTTGTCCCCGCTGTGCCTCGCTGTGTCCCACGCTCTGTCCCACACTGTGTCCCGCTGTGTCCCCCCGCTGTGTCCCCCCGCTGTGTCCTCGCTGTGTCCCCCTGCTGTGTCCCGCTGTGTCCTCACTGGGTCCCCAACTGTGTCCTGCTGTGTCCCGTGCTGTGTCCCGCTGTGTCCGGCTGTGTCCCGCTCTATCCCCGCTGTGTCCCGCTGTGTCCCCGCTGTGTGCCTGCTGTGTCCCGCTGTGTCTGCCGCTTTGTCCCGCTGTGTCCCACTGTGTCCCCGCTGTGTCCCGTTGTGTCCCACTGTGTCCCCGCTGTGTGCCCGCTGTGTCCCTCTGTGTACCCCGCTGTGTCCCGCTGTGTACCCACTGTGTCCCGCTGTGTCCCCTCTCTGTCCTCTGCTGTTCCCCGCTGTTTCCCCCGCTGTGTCCCGCTGTGTCCCGCTGTGTCCCGCTGTGTCCCGCTGTGTCACACTGTGTTCCGTGTTGTCCCGCTTTGTCCCCCGCTGTGACCTCGCTTTGTTTCCCGATGTGTCCCGCTGTGTACCACTCTGTGACCCTCTGTGTCCCGCTCTGTACCCGCTGTGTCCCGCTATGTTCCCGCAGTGTCCCCGCTGTGTCCCGCTGTGTCCTCTCTGTGTCCACCGATGTGTCCCGTTGTGCCTTGCTGTGTCCCGCTGTGTCCCCCACTGTCCCCCCTGTGTCCTTGCTGTGTCCCTCTGTGTCCCGCTGTGTCCCCCAGTGTCCCCAGCTGT
>NW_012301733.1:0-3301 GCF_000151885.1 Dipodomys ordii | reverse complement strand
AGAAGCAGAAACAGAAGGAGAACAAGAAGGAGTAAGCAGGAGAATCAGAAGAAGTATAAGTAGAAGCAGAAAGAGAAGGAGAAGAAGGAGAAGCAGAAGTAGAAGTAGAATCAGAAGAAACAGAAGAAGAAGAAACAGAAGCAAAAGAAACAGAAGAAGGAGAAGAGCAGAAGCAGAAGCAGAAGGAGAAGCAGAAGAAGAAGGAGAAGCAGAAAGAGAAGCAGGAGAAGCAGAAGAAGCAGGAGAAGCCGAAGAAGAAGAAACAGAAGAAGCAGAAGAAGCAGAAGCAGAATCTGAAGCAGAAGGAGAAACAAGAATCACAATCTGAAGCAGAAGCAGAAGAAACAGAAATAGTAGAATAAACAGAAGCAGAAGCAGCAGGAGAAGCAGAAGCAGAAGAAGGAGAAGGCAAAAGAAAAGGATTAGGAGTAGGAGAAGCAGAAAGATAAGCAGAAGCAGAAAGAGAAGCAGAAGGAGAAGCAGCACGAGAAGCAGGAGAAGCAGAAGAAGCAGAAGCAGGAGAAGCAGAAAAAACAGAAGACGCAGAAGCAGAATGAGAAGAAGGAGAAATTGAAGCAGAAGGAAAAGCAGAAGAAGAAGGAGAAGGAAAGGGAGAAGCAGAAAGAGAAGCAGAACGAGAAGGTGGACAAGCAGCAGCAGGAGAAGCAGAAGCAGAAGAAACAGAAGGAGAAGAAGCAGAAGCAGAAGGAAAAGCAGAAACAGAAGGAAAAGCAGAAGGAGAAGAAGGAGAAGCAGAAGAAACAGCAGCAGGAGAAGCAGAAGCAGAATGAGAAGAAAAAGGAGAAATTGAAGCAGAAGGAAAAGCAGAAGAAGAAGGAGAAGGAAAGGGAGAAGCAGAAAGAGAAGCAGAACGAGAAGGAGGACAAGCAGCAGCAGGAGAAGCAGAAGCAGAAGAAACAGAAGGAGAAGAAGCAGAAGCAGAAGGAAAAGCAGAAACAGAAGGAAAAGCAGAAGGAGAAGAAGGAGAAGCAGAAGAAACAGCAGCAGGAGAAGCAGAAGCAGAAGAAGCCGAAGAAGCAGAAGCAGAACCTGAAGCAGAAGGAGAAGCAGGAGAAGGAGAAGAAGCAGAATCTGGAGAAGCAGAAGGAGAAGCAGAAGCAGAAAGAGAAGCAAAAGCAGAAGGAGAAGCAGAAGGAGAAGTAGAAGAAACAGAAGAAGCAGACGCAGTAGCAGAAGCAGCAGAAGATGCAGATGCAGAAGGAGAAGCAGAAGGAAAAGTAGAAGTACCAGAAGGAGAAGGAGAAGGAGAAACAGAAGGAGAAGCAGAAAGAGAAGCAGAAGAAGGAGCAGGAGAAGGAAAAGCAGCAGCAGAAGCATAAAGAGCAACAGAAGGAGAAGCAGGAGATGCAGAAACAGGAGAAGCATAAGCAGAAGAAACAGGAGAAGGACAAGAAGCAGAAGCAGAAGGAGAAGCAGAAACAGAAGGAAAAGCAGAAGGAGAAGCAGGAGAAGCAGAAGAAGCAGCAGCAGGAGAAGCAGAAGCAGAAGATGCCGAAGAAGCAGAAGCAGAACCTGAAGCAGAAGGAGAAGCAGGAGAAGGAGAAGAAGCAGAATCTGGAGAAGCAGAAGGAGAAGCAGAAGCAGAAAGAGAAGCAGATGAAGAGAAGCATAACGAGAAGCAGGAGAAGCAGAAGAAGAAGAAACAGAAGAAGGAGAAGTAGCAGAAGCAGAAGGAGAAGCAGAAGGAGAAACAGAAAGAGAAGCAGAAACAGAAGGAGAAGCAGAAAGAGAAGGAGGGGAAGCAGAAGAAGCAGAAGCATAAGTATCCGAAGAAGCAGAAGCAGAACCTGAAGCAGGAGATGTAGAAGAAGCAGTATCTGGAGAAGCAGAATGAGAAGCAGAAAGAGAAGCAGAAGCAAAAAGAGAATCAAAAGCAGTAGTAGAAGCAGAAGAAACAAAAGAAGCAGAAGCAGTAGTCGTTGTAGCAGAAGGAAAAGCAGTAGGAAAAGCAGAAGAACGAGAAGGAGAAGCAGAAGGAGAAGCAGAAGGAGAAGAAGAAGAAGGAGAAGGAGAAGCAGAAGAAGCAGCAGAAGGAGAAGCAGAAGCAGAAGAAGATGCAGGAGAAGCAGAAGAAGCAGAAGCAGAAGAAGAAGCAGAAGTAGGAGAAGGAGAAGGAGAAGGAAGGGCAGCAGAAGCAATAGGAGAAGCAGAAGGAGAAGCAGAAGAATGAGAAGAAGAAAGAGAAGCAGGAGAAGCACAAATGCAGAAGCAGGAGAAGCAGAAACAGAAGATACAGAAGAAGAAGAAGAAGAAGAAGAAGAAGAAGAAGAAGAAGAAGAAGAAGAAGAAGAAGAAGAAGAAGAAGAAGAAGAAGAAGAAGAAGAAGGAGAAGAAGAAGAAGAAGCAAAAGAAGAAGGAGAAGCAGGAGAAGCAGAAGGAGAAGAAGAAGAAGAAGAAGTAGAAGCAGAAGGAGAAGTAGAAGAAGGAGAAGGAGGAGCAGAAGGACAAGCAGAAGGAGAAGCAGAAAGAGAAGCAGAAGAAGCAGGAGAAGCAGAAGCAGAAGAAAAAGAAAAGCATGAGAAGCAGAAGCAGAGGGAGAAGGAGAAGATGTAGAAGAAGAAGGAGAAGCAGAAGGAAAAGCAGAAGAACGAGAAGGAGAAGGAGAAACAGAAGGAGAAGCAGAAGGAGAGGCAGAGGGAGAAGCCGAAGGAGAAGCAGGAAAATCAGAAAAAGCAGAAGCAAAAGGTGAACCAAAAGAAGCAGGAGAAGCAGAAGAAGAAGAAGAAGAAGCATAAGAACAAGCACAAGCAGAAGGAGATGCAGAAGGAGAAGCAGGAGAAGCAGAAGAAGCAGAAACTGAAGGAGAAGCAGAAGTAGGAGAAGGAGAAGGAGAAGGAGAAGGAGGAGAAGCAGAAGCAGAAGAGAAAGCAGAAGCAGAATGAGTAGCAGAAAGAGAAGCAGAGAAGCACAAGAAGCAGAAGCAGAAGAACCCGAAAGAGAAGAAGAAGAAGAAGCAGAAACAGAAGCAGGAGATGCAGGAGAAGATAAGAAGCAGAAGCAACTGAAGCAGAAGCAAAAGAAACAGAAGAAGCATAAGTAGCAGAAGCAAAAGCAGAAGTAGAAGCAGAAGAACGAGAAGGAGAAGGAGAAAGAGAAATATAAGGAGAAGCAGAGGCAGAAGGAGAAGCAGAAGTAGGAGAAGGAGAAGGAAGAGCAGCAGAAGCAATAGGAGAAGCTGAAGGAGAAGCTGAAGCTGAATGAGAAGCTGAAAGAGAAGCAGTAGAAGCAGAAGAAGCAGGAAAAGCAGAAGCAGAAGGAAGAGAAGAAGAAGAAGAAGAAG
>NW_012301732.1:0-3301 GCF_000151885.1 Dipodomys ordii | reverse complement strand
GTGTCCCGCTGTGTTCCGTGGTGTCCCGCTTTGTCCCCCGCTGTGGCCTCCCTGAGCCACCTCTGTGGCCCCGCGGTGTCCCGCTGAGTCCTCGCTGTGTCCGCTCTGTCCACCGCTGTGTCTCACGCTTTGTCCCCGCTGGGTCCCGCTGTGTCCCACTCTGTCCCCCACTTTGTCCCCCGCTGAGTCCTCTATGTGTCGCCACTGTGTCCCGCTGTGTCCTCGCTGTGTCCCCTGCTATCTCCCGCTTTGTCCCACGCTGTGTCCCGCTGTGTCCCGCTGTGTCCTCGTTGTGTCCCCGGCTGTGTCCTGCTGTGTTCCCGTTGTGTCCCAAGCTGTGTCCTGCTGTGTCCCGCTGTGTGCCCCGCTGTGTCCTGCTGGGTGCCACTGTGTCCCCGCTGTGTCCCCGCTGTGTCCTCGTTGTTTCCCGCTGTGTCTACTTCTGTGTCCCCACTGTGTCTTGCTGTGTCTCGCTGTGTCCCGCTGTGTCCTCGCTGTTTCCCACGCTGTGTTCTGCTGTGTCCTCGCTGTGTCCCCCGCTGTGTCCCGTTGTGTACTCAGCTGTGTACCCCGCTGTGTCCCGCTGTGTCCCCGCTGTATCGACGCTGTGTCCCGCTTGGTCCCGCTGTGTCCTCGCTGTGTTCCCCGCTGTGTCCCGCTGTTTACCCCTCTGTGTCCCCCACTGTGTCCCGCTGTGTCCCGCTGTGTACTGCTGTGTCCCCCTCTGAGTCCCGATGTGTCCCCGCTGTGTCCCAATGTGTCCTCGCTGTGTCCCGCGCTGGGTCCCGCTGTGTCCCCCCTGAGTCCCCCGCTGTGTCCCGCTGTGTCCGGCTGTGTCCCCCGCTGTGTCCCCCGCTGTGTCCCCCGCAGTGTAAGAGCTGTGTCCCGCTGTGTCCTCGCTGTGTCCCCTGCTGTCTCCCGCTCTGTACCCCGCTGTGTCTCAATCTTTGTCCCAGCTGTGTCCCACTGTGTCCCGCTGTGTCCCGCTGTGCCCCCACTGTGTCCCGTTATGTTTTCACAGCTGTGTACCACGCTATGTAACACTGTGTCCCCGCTGTATTGACGTTGTTTACCGCTGGGTCCCGCTGGGTCCTCGCTGTGTTCCCCGCTGTGTCCCGCTGTGTCCCCCACTGTGTCCCCCGCTGTGTCCCGCTTTGTCCCCCACTGTGTCCCCCGCTGTGTTCCCCACTGTGTCCCCCGCTGTGTCCCTATATATCCCACGCTTTGTCCCCCTGTGTCTCCGCAGTTTCCCCGCTGTGTCCCGCTGTTTCCCACTGTGTTCTGTGGTGTCCCACTTTGTCCCCCGGTGAGTCGCCGCTGTGTCCACGCTTTGTCCCGCTGAGTCCTCCATGTGTCCCCCTCTGTGTCCCGCTGTGTCCCACTGTGTCCCCGCAGTGTCACTGCTGTTTCCTGCTGTGTCCCGCTGTGTTCCGTGGTGTCCCTCTTTGTCTCCCGCTGTGTCCCCGCAGTGTCCCCGCTGCGTCCCGCTGTGTCCCACTGTGTCCTGTGGTGTCCCGCTTTGTCCCCCGCTATGTCCACTGCTGAGTCCCCTCTGTGTCCCCGCTGTGTCCCTCTGTGTTCCCCGCTGTGTCCCGCTGTGTCCCCCGCTGTGTCCTGCTGTGTCCCGCTGTGTCCTGCTGGGTCCCGCAGTGTCTCCGCTGTGTCCCCGCTGTGTCCCGCTGTGTCCCCCGCTGTGTCCCCGTAGGTTAACCGCTGTTTCACGCTGTGTCCCGCAGTGTTCCGTGGTGTCCCGCTTTGTCCCCCGCTGTGGCCCCCCCTGAGCCACCTCTGTGTCCCCGCTGATTCCAGCTGGTTCCTCGCTGTGTCCGCCTCTGTCTCCCGCTCTGTCCACCGCTGTGTCTCACGCTTTGTCCCCGCTGGGTCCCGCTGTGTCCCGCAGTGTCCCCAGCTGTGTCCCGCTGTGTCACCGCTGTGTCCCGCTTTGTCCTCGCTGTGTCCCCCGCTGTGTCCCGCTTTGTCCCTGCTGTGTACCTCGCTCTGTCCCTCTGTGTCCCCCGCTGTGTCCCGCTGTGTCCCCTGCTGTGTCCCCACTGTGTCACGCTGTGTTTCGCTGTGTCCGGCTGTGTGCTCGCTCTGTCTCCCTCAGTGTCCAGCTGTGTCCTCCCTGTGTCCCCCGCTGTGTCCCGCTGAGTCCCCTGCTGTGTCCCGCTGTGTCCCGCTGTGTCACGCTCTGTCCCCACTGTGTCCCTCTGTGTCCAGCTCTGTCCCTGTTGTGAGTCCGCTGTGCCCCGCTGTGTACCCTTCTGTGTCCAGCTGTGTCCCCTCTGTGTCCCGCTGTGTCCCTTCTCTTTCCCCCGCTGTCCACCGCTGTGTCCCCCGGCTGTGTCCCGCAGTGTCCCCGCTGTGTCCCGCTGTGTCCTACTGTGTCCCGTGGTGTCCCGTTTTTTCCCCTCTATGTCCCCTGCTGAGTCCCCTCTGTGTCCCTGCTGTGTCCAGCTGTGTCCTCGCTGTGTCCTCCGCTGTCTCCCGCTTTGTCCCACGCTGTGTCCTACTGTGTCCCACTGTGTCCCTGCTGTGTCCCCCGCTGTGTCCCGCTGTGTCCTGCTGTGTCCCCCGCTGTGTCCTCCTGGGTCCCGCTGTGTCTCCGCTGTGTCGCTGCTGTGTCCGGCTGTGTCCCCCGCTGGGTCCCGCTGGGTCCCGCTGTGTCCTCGTTGTGTCCCCGGCTGTGTCCTGCTGTGTTCCCGCTGTGCCCCGCAGTGTCCCGCTGTGTCCCGCTGTGTCCTCGCTGTGTTCCCCGCTGTGTCCAGCTGTTTCCCCCACTGTGTCCCCCACTGTGTCCTTGCTGTGTCCCCCGCTGTGTCCCGCTCTGTCCCGCTGTGTCCTCGCTATGTCCCGCTCTGTGTCCCGCTGTGTCCCCCGCCGTGTCCCGCTGTGTCCCGCTGTGTCCCGCTGCGTCCCCGCTGTGTCCCGCTGTGTCCCGCTTTGTCCCCCACTGTGTCCCGCAGTGACCCCACTGTGTCCCGCTGTGTCCTACTGTGTCCCGTGGTGTCCCGATTTTTCCCCCGCTGTGTCCCCGGCTGAGTCTCGCTGTGTCCCCACTGTGTCCTCTCTGTGTCCCCCGCTGTGTCCTGCTCTGTTCCCCACTGTGTCTCCCGTTTTGTCCCTGCTGTGCCCCGCTGTGTCCCGCTGTGTCCCGCTGTGTCCCCCACTGTGTCCCGTTGTGTCAACAGCTGTGTACCACGCTGTGTCCCGCTGTGTACCCGCTGTATCGACGCTGTGTCCCGCTGGGTCCTGCTGTGTCTCTCTCTGTGTTCCCCACTGTGTCCCGCTGTCTCTCCCG
>NW_012301731.1:0-3301 GCF_000151885.1 Dipodomys ordii | reverse complement strand
TCAGAAGCAGAAGGAGAAGCAGAAGAATCAGAATCTGGAGAAGCAGAATGAGAAGCAGAAGGAGAAGCAGAAGCAGAAAGAGAATCAAAAGCAGAAGGAGAAGCAGAAGAAACAGAAGAAGTAGAAGCAGTAGCAGTTGTAGCAGAAGCAGAAGGAAAAGCAGAAGAACGAGAAGGAGAAGGAGAAACAGAAGGAGAAGCAGAAGGAGAAGCAGAAAGAGAAGCAGGTAAAGCAGAAGAAGAAGAAGCAGAAGGAGAAGCAGAAGAAGGAGAAGGAGAAGCAGAAGGAGAAGCAGAAGGAGAAGCAGAAGGAGAAGCAGAAGCAGAAGAAGATGCAGAAGGAGAAGCAGAAGAAGCAGAAGCAGAAGGAGAAGCAGGAAAAGCAGAAGAAGCAGAAGCAAAAGGAGAAGCAAAAGAAGGAGAAGGAGAAGCAGAGGCAGAAGAAGAAGCATAAGGAGAAGCACAAGCAGAAGGAGATGCAGAAGGAGAAGCAGGAGAAGCAGAAGAAGCAGAAGCTGAAGGAGAAGCAGAAGTAGGAGAAGGAGAAGGAGGAGAAGCAGAAGCAGAAGGAGAAGCAGAAGCAGAATGAGAAGGAGAAAAAGAAGCAGGAGGAGGACAAGAAGCAGAAGGAGAAGCAGCAGAAGAAGTAGAACCAGAAATTCAGGCACGAGAAACAGAAGAAGCAGAAGCAGAAGGAGAAGCAAAAAGAGAAGCAGAAGGGGAAGTAGAAAAAACAGCAGAAGAAGCAGAAAAACAAGCAGTTGAAGCAGAAGCAGGAAGAGAAGTAGAAGCAGAAGAAGAAGAAGAAGAAGAAGAAGAAGAAGAAGAAGAAGAAGAAGAAGAAGAAGAAGAAGAAGAAGAAGAAGCAGTAGAAGCATAAGAAGCAGAAGCAGGAGAAGCAGAACCAGAAGAAAAAGAAGAAGCATAAGAAGCAGAAGCAGAGGGAGAAACAGAAGAAGGAGAAGGAGCAGCAGAAGGTGAAGCAGAAGGAGATGCAGACGCAGAAAGAGAAGCAGAAATAGAAGGAGAAGAAGAAGGAGAAGTTGGAGAATCAGAAGAAGCAGAAGCAGAAAGAGAAGCAGAAGAAGGAGAAGGAGAAGCAGAAGGAGAAGGACAAGCAGGAGAAGCAGAAGAAGCAGAAGCGGGAGAAGCAGAAGAAGAAGAAGAAGAAACAGAAGAAGGAGAAGGAGCAGAAGGAGAAGCAGAAGCAGAAGTAGAAGCAGAAAGAGAAGCAGAAGAAGCAGAAGAAGCAGTAGCAGGAGAAGCAGAAGCAGAAGAAACAGAAGAAGCAGAAGAATCAGAAGGAGAACCTGAAGCAGAAGGAGAAGCAGAAGCAGCAGAAGCTGGAAAAGCAGAAGCAAAAGAAACCGAACAAGCAGAAGAAGCAGAAGCAGAACGAGAAGCAGAAGAAGAAGGAGAAAGAGAAGGATTAGGAGTAGGAGGAGCAGAAGCAGTATAAGAAGCAGAAAGAGAAGCAGAAGAAGAAGCAGAAGGAGAAACAGAAGAAGCAGAAGCAGGAGAAGCAGAAGCAGAAGCAGAATGAGAAGCACAAGAAGGAGAAATTGAAGGAGAAGGAGAAGGAGACGGAGAAGCAGAAGGAGAAGTAGGAGAAGCAGAAGAAGAAGAAGCAGGAGAAACAGAAACAGAAGAAACCGAAGGAGAAGAGCAGAAGCAGAAGGAGAAGCAGAAGGAGAAGCAGAAGAAGCAGAAGCTGAAGCAGAAGAAGAAGAAACAGAAAAAGCAGAAGAAGCAGAAGAAGAAGCAGCAGGAGAAGCAGAAGAAGAAGAAGCAGAAGCAGAAAGAGAAGGATTAGGAGTAGGAGAAACAGAAGGATAAGCAGAAGCAGAAAGAGAAGGAGAATGAGAAGGAGAAGCAGGAGAAGCAGAAGAAGAAGAAGCAGGAGAAGCAGAAGCAGAAGAAACATAGGAAGGAGAAGAAGCAGAAGGAGAAGCAGAAACAGAAGGAAAAGCAGAAAGAGAAGCAGGAGACGCAGAAGAAGCAGCAGCAGGAGAAGCAGAAGCCGAAGAAGCAGAAGCAGAACCTGAAGCAGAAGGAGAAGCAGGAGAAGCAGAAGAAGCAGAATCTGGAGAAGCAGAAGGAGAAGCAGAAGCAGAAAGAGAAGCAGAAGCAAAAGCAGAAGGAGAGTAGAAGGAGAAGCAGAAGAAACAGAAGAAGCAGAGGCATTAGCAGAAGAAGCAGAAGATGCAGAAGCAGGAGGAGAAGCAGAAGGAAAAACAGAAGAACGAGAAGGAGAAACAGAAGGAGAAGCAGAAAGAGAATTAGAAGAAGGAGCAGGAGAAGGAAAAGCAGCAGGAGAAGCAGAAAGAGCAGCAGAAGGAGAAGCACGAGATGCAGAAACAGGAGAAGCAGAAGCAGAAGAAACAGGAGAAGGACAAGAAGCAGAAGCAGAAGGAGAAGCAGAAACAGAAGGAGAAGCAGAAAGAGAAGGAGGGGAAGCAGAAGAAGCAGAAGCAGGAGAAGCAGAAGCATAAGAATCCGAAGAAGCAGAACCTGAAGCAGAAGGAGAAGCAGGAGAAGCAGAAGAAGCAGAATCTGGAGAAACAGAATGAGAAGCAGAAGGAGAAGCAGAAGCAGAAAGAGAATCAAAAGCAGAAGGAGAAGCAGAAGAAACAGAAGAAGTAGAAGCAGTAGCCGTTGTAGCAGAAGCAGAAGGAAAAGCAGAAGAACAAGAAAAAGAAACAGAAGGAGAAACAGAAGGAGAAGGAGAAGCAGAAAGAGACGCAGGTAAAGCAGAAGAAGAAGAAGCAAAAGGAGAATCAGAAGGAGAAACAGAAGAAGCAGAAGGAGAATCAGAAGGAGAAACAGAAGCAGAAGAAACATCAGAAAGAGAAGCAGAAGCAGAAGAAGATGCAGAAGGAGAAGCAGGAGAAGCAGAAGAAGCAGAAGCAGAAGGAGAAGTAGAAGAAGGAGAAGGAGAAGGAAGAGCCGCAGAAGCAATAGGAGAAGCAGAAAGAGAAGCAGAAGCAGAATGAGAAGCAAAAAGAGAAGCAGTAGAAGCAGAAAAACCAGGAGAAGCAGAAGAAAGAGAAGAAGAAGAAGAAGAAGAAGAAGAAGAAGAAGAAGAAGAAGAAGAAGAAGAAGAAGAAGAAGAAGAAGAAGAAGAAGAAGAAGAAGAAGACGAAGAAGAAGAAGCAGCATAAGGAGAAGCATAAGGAGAAGCATAAGGAGATGTATAAGGAGAAGCAGTAGAAGCAGAAGAAGCAGAAGCAGGAGAAGCAGAAGCAGAAGAATAAGAATAGGCAAAAGATGCAGTTGCAGAAGCAGTGCGAGAAGCAGAAGAA
>NW_012301730.1:0-3301 GCF_000151885.1 Dipodomys ordii | reverse complement strand
TAAACAGAAGAAGCAGAAGCAGTAGCAGAAGAAGCTGAAGATGCAGTTGCAGAAAGAGAAGAAGAAGAAATAGCAGAAGAACGAGAAGGAGAAGGAGAAACAGAAGGAGAAGCAGAAGGAGAAGCAGAAAGAGAATCAGGAAAAGCAGAAGAAGCAGAAGCAGACGGAGAAGCAGAAGAAGGAGAAGGAGAAGCAGAAGCAGAAGCAGAAAAGAAGCAGAAGCAGAAGCAGAAGGACAAGCACAAGCAGAAGGAGAAGCAGGAGAAGCAGAAGAAGCAGAAGCAGAAGGAGAAGAAGAAGGAGAAGAAGCAGAATCAGAAGAAGCAGAAGCAGAAGTAGAAAAAGAAGCCGACGAAGAGAAGCAGAACGAGAAGCAAGAGAAGCAGAAGAAGCAGAAGCGGGAGAAGCAGAAGAAGAAGAAACAGAAGAAGGAGAAGGAGCAGAAGCAGAAGGAGAAGCAGAAAGAGAAGCAGGAAAAGCAGAAGAAGCAGAAGCAGGAGAAGCACAAGCAGAAGAAACAGGAGAAGGACAAAAAGCAGAAGCAGAAGGAGAAGCAGAAACAGAAGGAGAAGCAGAAAGAGAAGGAGGGGAAGCAGAAGAAGCAGGAGAAGCAGAAGCATAAGAATCCGAAGAAGCAGAAGCAGAACCTGAAGCAGAAGGAGAAGCAGGAGAAGCAGAAAAAGCAGAATCTGGAGAAGCAGAATGACAAGCTGAAGGAGAAGCAGAAGCAGAAAGAGAATCAAAAGCAGAAGGAGAAGCAGAAGAAACAGAAGAAGCAGAAGCAGTAGCAGTTGCAGCAGAAGCAGAAGGAGAAGCAGAAGGAAATGCAGAAGCACGAGAAGGAGAAGGAGAAACAAAAGGAGAAGCAGAAGGAGAATCAGAAGGAGAAGCAGAAGAAACAGAAGGAGAAGCAGAAGGAGAAACAGAAGCAGAAGAACCAGCAGAAGGAGAAGCAGAAGCAGAAGAAGATGCAGAAGGAGAAGCAAGAGAAGCAGAAGAAGCAGAAGCTGAAGGAGAAGTAGAAGTAATAGAAGGAGAGGGAAGAGCAGCAGAAGCAATAAGAGAAGCAGAAGGAGAAGCAGAATCAGAATGAGAAGCAGAATGAGAAGCAGAAGAAACAGAAGATGCTGGAATAGAAGAAGAAGAAGAAAGAGAAGGAAAAGAAGAAGAAGAAGAAGAAGAAGAAGGAGAAGAAGAAGAAGAAGAAGAAGAAGAAGAAGAAGAAGAAGAAGAAGAAGAAGAAGAAGAAGAAGAAGAAGAAGAAGAAGAAGAAGAAGAAGTAAAAGAAGAAGAAGAAGAAGGAGAAGAAGAAGAAGGAGAAGCATAAGGAGAAGCAGAAAAAGCAGAAGCAGGAGAAGCAGAAGCAGAAGAAAAAGAATAAGCATAAGAAGCAGAATCAGAGGAGAAGCAGAAGAAGGAGAAGGAGCAGCAGAAGGAGAAGCAGAAGGAGAAGCAGAAGGAGAAGCAGAAGAGGGAGAAGCAGAAACAGAAGAAGCAGCAGAAGGAGAAGCAGAAGCAGAAGAAGATGCAGAAGGAGAAGCAGGAGAATCAGAAGAAGCAAAAGCACAAGGAGAAGCAGAATAGGAGAAGGAGAAGGAGAAGGAAAGGCAGCAGAAGCAATAGGAGAAGCAGAAGGAGAAGCAGAAGCAGAATGAGAAGCAGAAAGAGAAGCATTAGTAGCAGAAGAAGCAGGAAAAGCAGAAGCAGAAGAAAGAGAAGAAGAAGAAGACGAAGACGAAAAAGAAGAAGAAGAAGAAGAAGAAGAAGAAGAAGAACAAGAAGAAGAAGAAGAAGAAGAAGAAGAAGCATAAGGAGAAGCATAAGGAGAAGCAGTAGAAGCAGAAGAAGCAGAAGCAGGAGAAGCAGAAGCAGAAGAAAAAGAATAAGCAAAACAAGCAGAAGCAGAAGCAGTGGGATAATCAGAAGGAGAAGGAGCAGCAGAAAGAGAAGCAGAAGCAGAAACAGAAGGAGAACAAGAAGGAGAAGCAGGATTATCAGAAGAAGCAGAAGTAGAAGCAGAAAGAGAAGGAGAAGAAGGAGAAGCAGAAGTAGCATCATAAGAAACAGAAGAAGAAGAAGCAGAAGAAACAGAAGCAAAAGAAACAGAAGAAGGAGAAGAGCAGAAGCAGAAGGAGAACAAGAAGGAGAAGGAGAAGCAGAAGGAGAAATTGAAGCAGAAGCAGAAGGAGAAGCAGAAGCAGATGGAGAAGCAGAAGAAGGAGAAGGAGAAGCAGAAAGAGAAGCAGAAAGAGAAGCAGAAAGAGAAGCAGAACGAGAAGCAGGAGAAGCAGAAGCAGGAGAAGCAGAAGCAGAAGAAACAGAAGAAGGAGAAGAAGCAGAAGGAGAAACAGAAACAGAAGGAAAAGCAGAAAGAGAAGCAGGAGAAGCAGAAGAAGCAGCAGTCAGGAGAAGCAGAAGCAGAAGAAGCCGAAGAAGCAGTAGCAGAACATGAAGCAGAAGGAGAAGCAGGAGAAGCAGAAGAAGCAGAATCTGGAGAAGAAGAAGGAGAAGCAGAAGCAGAAAGAGAAGCAAAAGCAGTAGGAGAAGCAGAAGGAGAAGCAGAAGAAACAGAAGAAGCAGAGGCAGTAGCAGAAGAAGCAGAAGATGCAGAAGCAGAAGGAGAAACAGAAGTAAAAGCAGAAGAACGAGAAGTTGAAGGAGAAGGAGAAACAGAAGGAGAAGCAGAAAGAGAAGCAGAAGAAGGAGGAGAAGAAGGAAAAGCAGCAGGAGAAGCAGAAAGAGCAGCAGAAGGAGAAGCAGGAGATGCAGAAGCAAGAGAAGCAGAAGCAGAAGAAACAGGAGAAGGACAAGAAGCAGAAGCAGAAGGAGAAGCAGAAACAGAAGGAGAAGCAGAAAGAGAAGGAGGGGAAGCAGAAGAAGCAGCAGCAGGAGAAGCAGAAGCATAAGAATCCGTAGAAGCAGAAGCAGAACCTGAAGCAGAAGGAGAAGCAGGAGAAGCAGAAGAAGCAGAATCTGGAGAAGCAGAAGCAGAAAGAGAATCAAAAGCAGAAGGAGAAGCAGAAGAAACAGAAGAAGCAGAAGCAGTAGCAGTTGCAGCAGAAGCAGAAGGAAAAGCAGAAGGAAAAGCAGAAGAACGAGAAGGAGAAGGAAAAACAGAAGCAGAAGCAGAAGGAGAATCAGAAGGAGAAGCAGAAGAAGCAGAAGGAGAAGCAGAAGAAGCAGAAGCAGAAGAAGCAGCAGAAGGAGAAGAAGAAGCAGAAGGAGAAGAAGGAGAAGCAGAAGAAGCAGACGCAGAAGGAGAAGTAGAAGTAGGAGAAGGAGAAGCAGTAGAAGCAGAAGA
>NW_012301729.1:0-3301 GCF_000151885.1 Dipodomys ordii | reverse complement strand
TCATTGAGAATTTGAGCCCTGAAAAACAATTTTGTTTTAAGGCGCCGAATTTCTGTGTTGCTCTATCTAGTCGTTTGCATCCTGTGCTCTCAAACACTTTTCAGCTCTCCCAGAATTGCAAGGAATATAATTGGACCTGTTTTTGTTGACAGTATGTGGAACAGGATGTAGATTAGGGCTTAGTGAGAAAGGTCGGCGCTGTCCATATATCTTTGGAGGCTTGTCTCTCCATTGGGGAAGGAGTAGAGCATCCTCACTTTGGGACCTTAAAACTGTTTTAAGGTCACCAATTTCGGAGTGCTCTCTAATGTCGTTTGCATCCTGAGCTGACTAACACAGATCAGCTCTCCCAAAATTGGATGAAACAAATTGGACTGGGCTCTGTGGACAGTGTGAGTGGCATTAAGCCCTGATGGATGCAGACCAGAGTTGCCTGGACGAGAAAAATGCAGTCTATTTCTATTTAGCGGCTTTTCTCTCCTTTGCGGAAGGTGTAGAGCACTCAAAACTTGGGGACCTTAAAACAATTGTTTCTTGTTATTTGCATCCTGTGCTCCCAAAACCTCCTCAGCTCTCCCAAATATTTCAAAGAAATCTTTTGACCTATGGCTGATGATACAGAGAGGGCCTGTGAACCAAGCCAGGATGCACATAGGAGCTACTAGAGACTGAAATATGCTGTCTATTTCTCTTTTGTGTCTTGTCTCTTCATTATGGAAGGTGGAGAGTATTCACAACTGAGCCGACAACAAACAGTTCTGTTTTAAGGTACCCAAGTTCTCAGGGCTCTATCTTGTCGTTTTCATCCTGAGCTCCCTAACACTGCTGAGCAATCCCAGAATGGCAAGGAAAAAATTGGCACTGGTTAATGGGGACAGTGTGAGGAGGTTGAAGCCCTGCTAGGATGCAGACCGAAGATGCCTGGGATAGACCGATGCTGTCTAACTCTCCTTACTGCCCTGTATTACCGTTGGGGAATATGTAGAGCATTTGGATCCTGGTCACCGTCAAACAATAATGTTTTAAATCCCCGAAGTTCTGAGTGCTCTGTATACTTTTGTTTTGTCTTGTTTTGTTTTGTCGGTCGTGGGGCTTGAACTCTAGGCCTCTGACACAGCGGGACACAGCGGGGACACTGCGGTGACACAGCGGTACAAATCGGGGGACACAGCGGGGACTAAGCGGGGGACACAGCGGGGGACAAAGCGGGACACTACGGAACACAGCGGGTCACAGCGGGGACACAGCGGGACCCAGTGGGGGACACAGCGGGACACAGCGGGGACTCACCTGGGGACACAGCGAAGGACAAAACTGGGACACCATGGGACACAGTGGGACACAGCAGGACACAGCGGGGACACTGCGGGAACATAGCGTGACAAAGGGGGGACACAGGGGGACACAGCGGGACACAGCAGGGACAGAGCGGGACACAGCGGGGGACACAGCGGGACACAGCGGGGGACACAGCGAGGACACAGCGGGACACAGCGGGGACACAGCGAGGACACAGCGGGGGACACAGCAGGGGACACAGCGGGACACAGCGGGGAACACAGCGAGGACCCAGCGGGACCCAGCAGGACACAGCATCGATACAGCTGGCACACAGCGTTACACAGCGTGCTACACAGCTGTGGACACAACGGGACACAGTGGGGGACACAGCGAGGACACAGCTGGACACAGCGGAACACAGCGGGAGACAAAGCAGGACACAGTGGGGGACACAGCAAGGACAGAGAGGGACACAGCGGCGACACAGAGGGGACGCAGCTGGGGACACATCGGGGTACAAAGTGGGACACCACGGGACACAGTGTGACACAGCGGGACACAGCGGGGACACTGCGGAGACACAGCAGGACAAAGCGGGGGACATAGCGGGACACAGCGGAACACAGCGGGGGACACAGCGGGGTACAGCTGAGACAGAGATGGGCCACAGCGGGACCCAGCGGTGACACAGCTGAACACTGCGGGGTACACAGCGGGACACAGCGGGCACACAGCTGGGGACACAGCGGGGACAAAGTGAGACACCACGGGACACAGCAAGGACACAGCGGGAAACAGCGGAACACAGCGGGGGACAAAGCGGGATGAAGCGGGGGACATAGCGGGACACAGCGGCACACAGTGGTGGACACAGCGGGGGACAGCGGAGACAGAGATGGGCCACAGCGGAACACAGCGGTGACATAGCTGGACACAGCGGGGTACACAGCGGAACACAGCGGGCACACCGGGGACACAGCGGGACACAGCGGGACACAGCGGGGACACAGTGGGACACAGCGGGACAAAGCGGGGGACACAGCGGGACACAGCTGGGGACACAGCGAGGACACAGCGGGATACAGCGGGGTACACAGTGAGGACACATCGGGACACAGCCGGGGAAAAAGCGGGACACAGCGGGGACACAGCAGTGGACACAGCGGGACACAGCGGGGGACACAGCCGGACACAGCGGGGGAAACAGTGGGGGACACAGTGGGACACGGTGGGACACAGCGGGGGACATATGGGGAACACAGCGGGACACAGCGGGGACACAGCAGGACTCAACGGGGGACACAGCAGTATACAGCAGGACACAGCGGGGACACAGCAGGGACACAGCGGGGGACACAGCGGGACACAGCGGGACACAGCGGGGGACACAGCGGGACACAGAGGGGGACACAGTGGGGTACACAGCGGGACACAGCTTGGGACACAGCGGGGACACAGCGGGACACACCGGGGGACAGAGCGAGGACACAGCGGGATAGAGCGGGACACAGCGAGGACCCAGCGGAACACAGCGTGGGACACAGTGGCGGACACAGTGGGACACAGCGGGACACAGCGGGGGACACAGGGAGGACACAGCGGGACCCAGCGTCGATACAGCGGGGACACAGCGGGACACAGCGAGGTACACAACTGGGGACACAATGGGACCCAGCGGGGAACACATGGAGGACATAGCGGGACCCAGCGGGACCCAGCGTCGTTACAGCGGGGACACAGCGGGACACAGCAGGGTGCATAGCTGGGGACACAACGGGACACTGCGGGGGACACAGAGAGTACCCAGCGGGACACAGCGGTACACAGCGGGGACACTGCGGGAACATAGTGGGACACAGCGGGGTACACAGTGGGACACAGCGGGGAACACAGCGGGGGACACAGCTAGGGACACAGCGGGGACAAAGCGGCAGACAGCGGGGGACACAGCGAGGACACAGCGGGACACAGCGGCGACACAGAGGGGACTCAGCGGGACAAAGCGGGGACACAGCGGTGA
>NW_012301728.1:0-3302 GCF_000151885.1 Dipodomys ordii | reverse complement strand
ACGGGACACAGTGGGGGCACAGCCGGACACAGCGGGACACAGTGGGACA
Organism: Dipodomys ordii; assembly: GCF_000151885.1. NCBI lineage: Eukaryota > Metazoa > Chordata > Mammalia > Rodentia > Heteromyidae > Dipodomys > Dipodomys ordii. Next base: position 3,253 of record NW_012301728.1, on the reverse strand, counting down.
CAGCGTTGACAAAGCGTGAGACACAGCGAGGGACAGAGCGGGAGACAGCGGGGGACACAGCGAGGACACAGTGGGACACAGCGGTGAAACAGCAGGGACTCAGCGGGGGACACAGCGGGAGACAAAGAGGGACACCACGGAACACAGCGGGACACAGCGGGAAACAGCAGTGACCCTGCGGGGACACAGTGGGACACAGCGGGGGACAAAGCGGGACACAGAGGAGGACAGAGCGGGACACAGTGGGGGACAGAGCGTGGGACACAGTGAGACACAGCGGGGACAAAGCTGGACACAGCGGGGTACACAGAGGGACACAGCGGGGATGCAGCTGGGAAACAGCGTGACACAGCAGGACACAGCGGGACACAGCGGGGGACACAGCGAGGACACAGCGGCACAAAGCCTGGGACACAGCAGGACACAGTGGGACACAGCGGGGGACACAGCGGGACATAGCGGGGGACACAGCGGGGGACACAGCGGGACACAGCGGGGGCACAGGGAGGACACAACGGGACACACGGGGGACAGAGCGAGGACACATTGAGACACAGCGGGACACAGCGGGACTCAGCGTCGATACAGCAGAGACACAGCGGGGGACACAGCGGGACACAGCGGGGGACACAGGGATAACACAGCGGTACTCAGCGGGACCCAGCGTCGATACAACAGGGACACGCGGAACACAGTGGGGTACACAGCTGGGGACAAAGCGAGGACACAGCGGGACACAGCGGGACACAGCGGGGACACTGCGGGAACATAGAAGACACAGCAGGGTACACAGCGGGACACAGTGGGGGACAGAGTGTGGGACACAGCGAGACACAGCGGGGAAAAAGCTGGACACAGCGGGGTACACAGAGGGAAACAGCGGGGACACAGTGGGGAAACAGCTTGACACAGCAGGACACAGCGGGAAACAGCCGGGGACACAGCGAGGACACAGCGGCACAGAACGGGGGACACAGCAAGGACACAGTGGGACACAGCGGTGGACACAGCGAGACATAGCGGGGAACACAGCGGGGGACACAGAGGGACACAGCGGGACACAGCGGGGGACACAGGGAGGACACAGCGGGACACAGCGGGGGACATAGCGAGGACACATTGGGACACAGCGGGGACACAGCGGGGGACACAGCGGGACACAGCGGGGAACACAGGGAAGACATAGCGGAGGACACAGCGGGACACAGCGGGGGACACAGGGAGGACACAGCGGGACCCAGGTGAACCCAGCGTCGATATGGCAGGGACACAGCAGGACACTGCGGGGAAAAAAGCGAGGACACAGCGGAACACAGCGTGGGACACAGCGAGGACACAGCGAGGACACAGCGGGACAAGGCGGGGAACACAGCGAGGACACAGCGGGACCCAGGGCGACACAGCGTCGATACAGCGGGGACACAGCGTTACACAGCGTGGTACACAGCTCTGAACACAACGGGACACAATGGGGGCAAAGCGGGACACAGCGGGACACAGTGGGACGCAGCAGGGACAAAGCTTGAGACACAGCGGGGTACAGAGCGGGAGACAGCGGGGGACACAGCGAGGACACAGCGGTACACAGCGCTGACACTGCGGGGCACACAGCGGTACACAGCGGGGAACACAGCGGGGGACACAGCGGGACACAGAGGGACACAGCGGGGGACACAGGGGGGACACAGCGGGACACAGTGGGGGACACAGCGAGGACACATTGGGACACAGCAGAGACACAGCGGGACGCAGCGGGGGACACAGCAGTACACATCGGGACACAGCGGGACACAGCGAGGGACGCAGAGGGGTACACAGCGGGATAAAGCGGGGAACACAGCGAGGACACAACGGGATCAAGCGGGACACAGCGTCGATACAGCGGGAACACAGCGGGACACAGCGGGGTACACAGCTGGGGACACAGCGGGACACAGCGGGGGACACAGCGGTACACAGCGGGGAACACAGGGAAGACATAGCGGGACCCAGCGGGACCCAGCGTCGTTACAGCGGGGACTCAGCGGGACACAGCGGGGTGTACATCTGGGTACACAACGGGACACTGCGGGGGACACAGCGTGGACACAGAGGGACACAGCGGGACACAGCGGGGACACTGCGGGAACATAGTGGGACACAGCGGGGTACACAGCGGGACACAGCGCTACACAGCTAGGGACACAGCGGGGACAAAGCGGCAGACAGCGGGGGACACAGCGAGGACACAGCAGGACACAGCGGTGGACACAGCGGGGGCACAGCGGGACACAGCGGGACACAGCGGGGGACACAATGGGGACACAGCGGGACACAGCAGGGGACACAGCGAGGACACAGCGGAACATAGCGGGGGACACAGAGAGGACGCAGTGGGACACAGCGAGACAAAGCGGGACACAGCGTGGACACAGCAGTAGACACAGCTGGACATAGCAGGGGACACAGCTGGGGACACAACGGGACACAGCAGGGGACACAGCGAAGACAGAGCGGGACACAGCGGGACACAGCGGGGACACAGCGTCGATACAGCGGGGACACAGCGAGACCCCGCGGGCAACACAGGAAGGAAACAGCGGGACCCAGTGGGACACAGCGTCAATACAGCGGGACACAACGGGGTACACAGCTGGGGACACAACAGGACACAGCGGGGGACAAAGCGGTACACAGCGGGACATAGCGGGGGACACAGCGGGACCCAACGGGAGACCCAGCGAGGACACAGCGGGACACAGCGGGGGACACAGGGGAACACAGCGGGGGACACAGCGGGATACAGCGTCGATACAGCGGGCACACAGCGTTACACAGCGTAGTACACAGCTGTGTACACAACGGGACACTGTGGGGGCACAGCCGGACACAGCGGGACACAGTGGGACACAGCGGGGAAAAAGCTTGAGACACAGCGGGGTACAGAGCTGGAGACAGCAGGGGACACAGCGAGGACACAGCAGGACACAGCGTTGACACAGCGGGGTCTCAGCGGGGGACACAGCGGGAGACAAAGAGGGACACCACGGAACACAGCGGGACACAGCGGGATACAGCAGTGACCCTGCGTGGACACAGTGGGACACAGCGGGGGACACAGCGGGACACAGGGGGGACAGAGCGGGACACAGTGGGGGACAGAGCGTGGGACACAGCGAGACACAGCGGGGACAAAGCTGGTCACAGCGGGGTACACAGAGGGACACAGCGGGGACGCAGCAGGGAAACAGCATGACACAGCAGGACACAGCTG
>NW_012301727.1:0-3302 GCF_000151885.1 Dipodomys ordii | reverse complement strand
CGCTGTGTCCCCCGCTGTCCCCCGCTGTGTCCCGCTGTGTCCCGCTGTGTCCCCCGCTTTATCTTGCTATGTCCCGCAGTGTCCCCGCTGTTTCCCGCTGTGTAACACTGTGTCCCGTGGTGTCCGATTTTGTCCCACGCTGTGTCCCCAGCTGCGTCCCCTGTGTGTCGCCGCTGTGTCCCCTCTCTGTCTTCTGCTGTCCCCTGCTGTGTCCCCCGCTGTGTCCCCCACTGTGACCCGCTGTGTCCCGCTGTGTCCCCCACTGGGTCCCGCTGTGTCCCCACAGGGTCACCGCTGTTTCCCGCTGTGACCCGCTGTGTTCCGTGGTGTCCCGCTTTGTCCCCCGCTGTGTGTCCCGCTGAGTCCCCGCTGTGTCCCCCGCTTTGTACCGCTGTGTCCGTGCAGTGTCCCCGCTGTGTCCCGCTGTGTCACACTGTCCCGTGGTGTCCTGCTTTGTCCCCCGCTGTGTCCCCCACTGAGTCCCCTCTGTGTCGCAACTGTGTCCCGCTGTGTCCTCGCTGTGTCCCCCGCTGTGTCCCGCTGTGTCCCTCGCTGTGACCCGCTGTGTCCTGCTGTGTCCCCCACTGTGTCCCTGCTGTCTCCCCGGTGTGTCACACTGTTTCCCGCTGTGTACTGCTGTGTCTCCCGCTGAGTTCCTCTTTGTCCCGCTGTGTCCCAATGTGTCCTCGCTGTGTCAGGCTCTGTCCTGCTCTGTCCCCGCTGTGTCCTGCTTTGTCCCGCTGTGTCCCCACTGTGTGCCCGCTGTGTCCCTTTGTGTACCCCGCTGTGTCCGCTGTGTCCCCTCTCTGTCCTCTGCTGTCCCCCGCTGTGTCCCCCGCTGTGTCCCCCGCTGTGACCCGCTGTGTCCCGCTTTGTCCCCCGCTGTGTCCCCACTGTGTGCCCCCTGTGTCCCACTGTGTACCCCGCTGTGTCCTGCTGTGTTCCTGCAGTGTCCCCGCTGTGTCCCGCTGTGTCCCGCTCTGTCCCTGCTGTGTCCCTCTGTGTCCCACTGTGTCCCCCGCTGTGTCCCGCTATGTTCCCGCAGTGTCCCCGCTGTGTCCCGCTTTGTCCCACTGTGTCCCGTGGTGTCCCAGTTTGTCCTTCGCTGTGTCCCCAGGTGAGTCCGTGCTGTGTCCCGCTGTGTCCCACACTGGGTCTTGCTGTGTCCCCACAGGGTCACCGCTGTTTCCCGCTGTGACCCACTGTGTTCCATGGTGTCCCGCTTTGTCCCCCGCTGTGTCCCCCGCTGAGTCCCCGCTGTGTCCCCCGCTTTGTACCGCTGTGTCCATGCAGTGTCCCCGCTGTGTCCCGCTGTGTCACACTGTCCCGTGGTGTCCTGCTTTGTCCCCCGCTGTGTCCCCCACTGAGTCCCCTCTGTGTCGCAACTGTGTCCCGCTGTGTCCTCTCTGTGTCCCCCGCTGTCTCCCGCTTTGTCCCCCGCTGTATCCCGCACCCCACTGTACCGCTGTGTCTTCGCTGTGTCCCCCACTGTGTCCAGCTGTGTCCTCCGTGTATCCCAAGCTGTGTCCCGCTGTGTCCCTCTGTGTACCCCGCTGTGTCCCGCTATGTTCCCGCAGTGTCCTCGCTGTGTCCCGCTGTGTCCCGCTTGTCCTCGCTGTGTCCCCCCCTGTGTCCCTTTGTGTCCCCAGCTGTGTACCCCGCTGTGTCCTGCTGTGTCCCCACTGTATCGACGCTGTGTCCTGCTGGGTCCCGCTGTGTCCTCGCTGTGTTCCTCGTTGTGTCCCGCTGTGTCCCCCGCTGTGTCCCCACTGTGTACCTGCTGTGTCCCTGCTGTGTCGCCGCTGTGTCCCGCTGTGTCCTGCTGTGTCCTCGCTGTGTCCCACGCTGTGTTCCACTGTGTCCCCCGCTGTGTCCCCGCTGTGTCCCGTTGTGTCCCCCGCTGTGTCCCGCTGTGTCCCGCTGTGTCCCTGCTGTGACCCTCTCTGTCCCCGCTGTATTGACGCTGTGTCCCGGTGTGTCCCGCTGTGTCCGCGCTGTGTTTCCAGCTGTGTCCCGCTGTGTACCCCTCTGTGTCCCCCGCTGTGTCCCTCTGTGTCCCCTCTCTGTCCCCTGCTGGCCCCCGCTGTGTCCCCCGCTGTGTCTCGCTGTGTCGCCCGCTTTGTCTCGCTGTGCCCCTGCAGTGTCCCCGCTGTGTCCCACTGTGTCACACTGTGTCCCGTGTTGTCCCGCATTGTCCCCCGCTGTGACCTCGCAGTGTTTCCCGCTGTGTCCCGCTGTGTCCACGCTGTGTTCCCCGCTGTGTCCCGCTGTGTCCACCGTTGTGTCCACCGCTGTGTCCTCGCTGTGTCCCCCGCTGTGTGCCGCTGTGTCCTCGCTGGGTCCCCCGCTGTGTCCCGCTGTGTCCCCCGCTGTGTCCCGCTGTGTCCGTGTGTCCCGCTCTGTCCCCGCTGTGTCCCGCTGTGTCTCTCTGTGTCCCCGCTGTGTGTCCGCTGTGTCCCGCTGTGTACCCCACTGTGTCCAGCTGTGTCCTTTTGTGTCACGCTGTTTCCCCGCTGTGTCCCTGCTGTGTCCCTCTGTGTACCCCGCTGTGTCCAGCTTTGTCCCCGCTGTGTCTCGCTGTGTCCCACGCTCTGTCCCACACTGTGTCCCGCAGTGTCCCGCGCTGTGTCCCGCTGTGTCCCCCGCTGTGTCCCACTGTGTCCCCCGCTGAGTCCCCGCTTTGTCACCGCTGTGTCCCGCTGTTTCCTCGCTGTGTCCCCTGCTGTCTCCCTCTCTGTCCCCCGCTGTGTCTCATGCTTTGTCCCCGCTGTGTCCCACTGTGTCCCGCTGTGTCCGGCTGTGCCCCCACTGTGTCCCGTTGTGTCCACAGTGTGTACCACGCTGTGTAACGCTGTGTGCCCGCTGTATCGACGCTGTGTCCCGCTGTATCCTGGCTGTGTCCCCCGCTGTCTCCAGCTCTGTCCCCATGCTGTGTCTCACGCTTTGTACCCGCTGTGTCCCACTGTGTCCCGCTGTGTCCCGCTGTGCCCCCACTGTGTCCCGTTGTGTCCACAGCTGTGTACCCTGCTGTGTAACGCTGTGTGCCCACTGTATCGACGCTGTGTCCCGCTGTGTCCTGCAGTGTCCTCGCTGGGTCTCCCGCTGGGTACCGCTGTGTCCCCCGCTGTGTCCCGCTATTTCCCGCTGTGTCCTCGCTGTGTCCCCCGCTGTGTCCCGTTGTGTTCCTAGCTGTGTACCCCGTTGTGTCCTGCTGTATCGACTCTGTGTCCCACTGGGTCCCGCTGTTTCCTTCCTGTGTTCCCACGCTGTGTCTCGCTGTGTCCTCGCTGTATCGACGCTGT
>NW_012301726.1:0-3302 GCF_000151885.1 Dipodomys ordii | reverse complement strand
TCATTCTGCTTCTCCTTCTCCTATTTCTTCTGCGGCTCTTCCTTCTCCCACTTCTAATTCTCCTTCTGCTTCTGCTTCTTCTGCTTCTCCTGCTTCTCCTTCTGCATCTTCTTCTGCTTCTGCTTCTCCTTCTGCTGCTTCTTCTGCTTCTGTTTCTCCTTCTGCTTCTCCTTCTGCTTCTTCTGCTTCTGTTTCTCCTTCTGCTTCTTCTGCTTCTCCTTCTGATTCTCCTTCTGCTTCTCCTTCTGTTTCTCCTTCTCCTTCTCGTTCTTTTGCTTTTCTTTCTGCTTCTCCTTCTGCTTCTGCTGCAACTGCTACTGCTTCTTCTGTTTCTTCTGCGTTTCCGTCTGTTTTGATTCTCTTTCAGCTTCTGCTTTTCCTTCAGCTTCTCATTCAGCTTCTCCAGATTCTGCTTCTTCTGCTTCTCCTGCTTCCGATTTTGCTTCAGGTTTTGCTTCTGCTTCTTCGGATACTTATGCTTCTGCTTCTCCTGCTTCTGCTTCTTCTGCTTCCCCTCATCTTTCTGCTTCTCCTTCTGTTTCTGCTTCTCCTTCTGATTCTGCTTCTTGTCCTTCTCCTGTTTCTTCTGCTTCTGCTTCTCCTGCTTCTGCTTCTTCTGCTTTTCCTGCTTCTCTTTCTGCTTGTCCTTCTGCTTTTCCTTCTCCTTCTGCTTCTGCTCCTTCTCCTTCTTCTGTTTCTTCTTCTTCTGCTTCTCCCGCTTCTGCTTCTTCTGCTTCTCCTGCTTCTCGTTCTGCTTCTCTTCGTCGGCTTCTCTTTCTACTTCTGCTTGTGCTTCTTCTGATTCTGCTTCTTCTACTTCTTCTCTCCTTCTGCTTCTGCTTCTTCTGCTTCTCCTGCTTCTCCTTCTGCATCTCCTTCTGCTTGTGCTTTTCGTCTGCTTGTTCTTCTGCTTCTGCTTCTCCTTCTCCTTCTTCTGCTTCTCCGTCTGATTCTGCTTCTTCTGCCTTTCCTGATTCTCCTTCTGCTTCTCCTTCTTCTTCTCCTTCTGTTTCTCCTTCTCCTTCTCGTTCTTCTGCTATTCCTTCTGCTTCTCTTTCTGCTTCTGCATCTTCAGCTTCTTCTGCTACTGCTTCTTCTGTTTCTTCTGCTTCTCCTTCTGCTTTTGCTTCTCTTTCTGCTTCTGCTTCTCCTTCTGGTTCTCCTTCTTCTTCTCCAGATTCTGCTTCTTCTGCTTCTCCTTCCGCTTCAGGTTCTGCTTCTGCTTCTTCGGCTTCTTCTGCTTCTATTTCTGCTTCTCCTTCTGTTTCTGCTTCTCTTTCTGCTTCTGCTTCTTCTCCTTCTTCTATTTCTTCTGCTTCTCCTGCTTCTGCTTCTCCTGCTTCTCCTTCTGTTTCTCTTTATTCTTATCCTTCTGCTTCTCCTTCTCCTTCTCCTTCTTCTGCTTCTCCTTCTGCTTCTGTTTCTGCTTCTCCTTCTGCATCAACTTCTGTTTTAATTTCTCCTTCTTCTGCTTTTCATTCTGCTTCTGCTTCTCCTGCTTCTGCTTCTTCTGCTTCTCCTGCTTCTCCTTCTCCTTCTCCTTTTCTTTCTGCTTCTGCTTATCCGTCTGTTTCTCCTACTCCTAATCCTTCTCTTTCTCCTTCTCCTTCTTCTTCTTCTGCTTTTCCTGCTTCTTCTTCTTCTGCTTCTTCTTCTTTTTCTGCTTTTTCAGTTTCTTCTGCTTCAGCTTCTGCTTCTTCTGCTTCTCCTTCTGCTTCTGTTTCTCCTTCTGCTTCTGCTCTTCTCCTTCTTCTGTTTCTTCTGCTTCTCCTGCTTCTCCTTCTTCTGCTTCTCCTACTTCTCCTTCTACTTCTCCGTCTCATTCTCCTTCTCCTTCAATTTCTCCTTCTTGTGCTTCTCATTCTGCTTCTGCTTCTGCTTCTCCTGCTTCTGCTTCTTCTGTTTCTCCTTCTGCTTCTCCTTCTGCTTCTCTTTCTGTTTCTAATTCTGCTTCTGCTCCTCCTACTCCTAATCCTTCTCTTTCTCCTTCTTATTCTTCTGCTTCTCCTTCTGCTTCTCCTTCTGCTTTTGCTTCTCTTTCTGCTTCTGCTTCTCCTTCTGCGTCTCCAGATTCTGCTTCTTCTGCTTCTCCTGCTTCTCCTTCTGCTTCAGGTTCTGCTTCTGCTTCTTCGACTTCTTCTGCTTCTGCTTCTCCTGCTGCTGCTTCTTCTGCTTCTCCTGCTTCTCTTTCTGCTTTTCCTTCTGTTTCTGCTCCTCCTTCTGCTTCTTCTCCTTCCTATGTTTCTTCTGCTTCTGCTTCTCCTGCTTCTGCTTCTTCTGCTTCTCCTGCTTCTCCTTCTCATTCTCCTTCTCTTTCTGCTTCTGCTTATCCTTCTGTTTCTCCTACTCCTAATCCTTCTCTTTCTCCTTCTCCTTCTTCTTCTTCTGCTTCTCCTGCTGCTTCTTCTTCTGCTTCTTCTGCTTTTTCTGTTTCTTCTTCTTCTCCTTCAGCTTCTGCTTCTTCTGCTTCTCCTTCTGCTTCTGCTCTTCTCCTTCTGCTTCTTCTGTTTCTGCTTCTCCTGCTTCTTCTTCTTCTGCTTCTCCACCTTCTCCTTCTGCTTCTCCGTCTCCTTCTCCTTCTCCTTCAATTTCTCCTTTTTGTGCTTCTCATTCTGCTTCTGCTTCTCCTGCTTCTGCTTCTTCTGTTTCTCCTTCTGCTTCTTCTTCTGCTTCTCTTTCTGCTTCTTTTTCTGCTTCTGCTCCTCCTACTCCTAATCCTTCTCTTTCTCCTTCTTCTTCTGCTTCTCGTTCTGCTTCTGCTTCTTCTGCTTGTTCGGTTTCTTCTGCTTCTACTTTTCCAGCTTCTGCTGCTTCTGCTTCTCCTTCTGCTTCAGGTTCTCCTTCTGATTCTTCGGCTTCTTCTGTTTCTTCTGCTTCTGCTTCACCTGCTACTGCTTCTTCTCCTTCTTCTGCTTCTCTTTCTGCTTCTCCTTCTGCTTCTGCTTCTCCTTCTGCTCCTTCTCCTTCTTCTGTTTCTTCTTCTTCTTCTTCTTCTGCTTCTCCCGCTTCTGCTTCTTCTGCTTCTCCTGCTTGTCCTTCTCCTTCTGCTTCTCCTTCTCCTTCTTCTGCTTCTCTTTCTGCTTCTGCTTCTTCTGATTCTCCAACTTCTCCTTCTTCTTCTTCTATTTCTGCTTCTCTTTCTCCTTCTGCATTTCCTTCTGCTTCACCTTCTGCTGCTCCTTCTCCTTCTTCTGTTTCTCCCTCTGCTTCTGCTTCTTATGCTTCTTCTTTTTCTTCTGGTTCTGCTTCTCCTGCTTCTGCTTCTTATGCTTCTACTGCTTCTTCTTCTGCTTCTACTTCTC
>NW_012301725.1:0-3302 GCF_000151885.1 Dipodomys ordii | reverse complement strand
ACTGTGTACCCCGCTGTGTCCAGCTGTGTCCCCTGCTGTGTCCCGCTGTGTCCCCCGCTGTGTCCCGCTGTGTCACGCTTTGTCCTGCTCTGTCCCCGCTGTGTCCCGCTGTGTCCCACTGTGTCCCCCTCTTTGTTCCCTGCTGTGTCCCCGCTGTGTCCCTGCTGTGTCTCTCTGTGTCCCACGCTGTGTCTCCCACTGTGTGTGGGCTGTGACCCCACTGTCTCCCGGTGTGTCCCTGCTGTGTCACGCTGTGTTCTGCTGTGTCTTCCCTGTGTCCCACTGTGTCCCCCGCTGTGACCCCCTGTGTCCCGCTCTGTCCCTGGTGTCCCCCGTTGTGTCCCCGCTGTGTGCCACTGTGTCCCGCTGTATCCCCCGCTGTGTCCATGCTCTGTCCCGCTGTGTCCACGTTGTCCCCCGCTATGTCCCCAATGTCCCCCGCTTTGTCCCGCTGTGTCCTGCTGTGTCCCCCGCTGTGTCCCTGCTGTGTCCCCCGCTGTGTCCCGCTGTGTCCCCCGCAGTGTCCCCTGCTGTGTCCCCTGATGTGTCCCACTGTGTCCCTCTTGTCCCCATCTTTGTCCCGCTGTGTCCCCACTGTGTCCCGCTGTGTCCCGCTCTGTCCTCCGCTGTGTCCCCCGCTGTGTCCCCGCTGTGTCTTGCTGTGTCCCGCTGTGTCCCGCTGTGTCCCGGCAGTGTTCGGCTGTGTCCCTCTGTGTCCCCCACTGTGTCCCCCGCTGTGTCCGGATGTGTCCTCTGCTGTTTCCCGCTGTGTCCCCGCTGTGTCCCGCTGTGTCCTGCTTTGTTCTGCTGTGTCCCGCTGTGTCCCCGCTGTGTCCCGCTGTGTACCCCGCTGTGTCCCGCTGTGTCCTCGCTCTGTTCTCCTCTGTGTCCCGCTGTGTCCCCATTGTCCCCCGCTGTGTCACACTGTTTTACCAGCAGTGTCCCGATGTTTCCTCCACTATGTCCCGCGCTGTTTCTCGCTGTGTCCCCTGCTGTGTTCCGCTGTGTCCTGCTGTGTCCCGCTGTGTACCCCGCTGTGGCCAGCTGTGTCCCCGCTGTGTCCCGCTGGGCCAGCTGTGTCCTCGCTGTGTATCCCGCTGTGTCCCGCTGTGTCCCGCGGTGTCCCACTGTGTCCCGCTGTGTCCTCGCTGTATCCCCACAGTGTCCCCCTGTGTACCCCATTGTGTCCAGAACTATCCCCGCTGTGTCCTGCTGTGTCCCGCTGTGTCCTTGCTGTGTCCCCCGCTGAGTTCCCGCTGTGTCCTGCTGTGTCCCCCGCTGTGTCCCGCTGTGTCCCCTGCTGTGTCCCGCTGTGTCCCCCGCTGTGTCCCCCGCTGTGTCCCACTGTGTCCCCCAGTGTCTCCCGATGTGTCCCGCTGTGTCCCCCACTGTGTCCTGCTGTGTCCCCCGCTGTTCCCCCGCTGTGACATGCTGTGTCCCCCGCTGTGTCCCCGCTGTGTCACCACTGTGTCCCGCTGTGACCCGCTGTGTCCTGCTGTGTCCCGTTGTGTCCCCGCTGTGTCTAGCAGTGTACCCCGCTGTGTCCCGTTGTGTCCCATTGTATCCCCGCTGTGTCCCGCTGTGTCCCGCTGTGTCCCCGCTGTGTCCCCGCTTTGTCCCTGTTGTGTCCCGCTGTGTCCCCACTGTGTCCCACTGTGTCTCGCTGTGTCCCCACTGTGTCCCCCGCTGTGTCCCTCGCTGTGTCCCGCTGTGTCCCCCGCTGTGTCCCGCTGTGTCAAGCTATGTCCCGCTCTGTCCCCGCTCTGTCCCGCTGTGTCCCCGTTGTCCCCAGCTGTGTCACGCTGTTTTCCCAGCTGTGTCCCGATGTTTCTTCCACTATGTCCTGCGCTGTTTCTCGCTGTGTCCACCGCTGTGTCCCGCTGTGTCCTGCTGTGTCCTGCTGTGTACCCCGCTGTGTCCAGCTTTGTCACCGCTGTGTCCCGCTGGGCCAGCTGTGTCCTCGCTGTGTATCCCGCTGTGTCCTGCTGTGTCTCCCTCTGTGTCCCGCTGTGTCCTACTGTGTCCCGCTATTTCCTACTGTGTCCCGCTGTGTCCTCGCTGTGTCCCCACAGTATCCCGCTGTGTACCCCATTGTGTCCAGCTCTGTCCCCGCTGTGTCCCCCGCTGTGTCCAACTGTGTCTCCCGATATGTCCCTCTGTGTCCCCCACTGTGTCCTGCTGTGTCCCCCTGTGTCTGCCGATGTGTCCCTCTGTGTCCCCCACTCTGTCCTGCTGTGTCCCCCGCTGTGTCCCGCCGTGACATGCTGTGTCCCCCGCTGTGTCCCCGGTGTGTCCCCGCTGTGTCCCGCTGTGTCCTGCTGTGTCCCCTTGTGTCCCCGCTGTGTCCAGCTGTGTACCCCCTGTGTCCCGTGGTGTCCCATTTTATCCCCGCTGTGTCCCGCTGTGTCCCGCTGTGTCCCCGCTGTGTCCCCGCTGTGTCCCTGCTGTGGCCAGCTGTGTCCCCGCTGTGTCCCACTGTGTCCCGCTGTGTCCCCGCTGTGTCCCCCACTGTGTCCATCGCTGTGTCCCGCTGTGTCCCCCGCTGTGTCCCGCTTTGTCCCCCCTGTGTCCTGCTGGGTCCCGTGCTGTGTCTCCGTTGTGTCCCACTGTGTTCCGCTGTGTCCCGTTGTGTCCTCGCTGGGTCTCCCGCAGTGTCCCGCTGTGTCTTTGCTGTGTCCCCCGCTGTGTCCCCCGCTGTGTCCATGCTCTGACCCGCTGTGTCCATTTTGTCCTCCGCTGTGTCCCCAATGTCCCCCGCTTTGTCCCGCTGTGTCCCCGCTGTGTCCCCCGCTGAGTTCCGGCTGTGTACTGCTGTGACCCCAGTGTGTCCCTGCTGTGTCCTCCGCTGTGTCCCCTGCTGTGTCCCCCGATTTGTCCCACTGTCTCCCGATCTGTCCCCGTCTGTGTCCCCGCTTTGTCCTGCTGTGTCCCGCTGTGTCCCGCTGTGTCCTCGCTGTGTTCCGCTGTGTCCCTCTGTGTCACCCATTGAGTCCCCCGCTGTGTCCGGATGTGTCCCCATCTGTGTCCCGCTGTGTCCCTCGCTGTATCCCCGCTGTGTCCCTCTGTGTACCCGCTATGTCCCGCTTTGTCCCGCTGTGACCTCGCTGTGTCCCCCGCTGTGTCCTGTTGTGTCCCACTGTGTCTGCCGATGTGTCCCTCTGTGTCCTCCACTGTGTCCTGCTGTGTCCTCCGCTTTGTCCCGCCGTGACATGCTGTGTCCCCCGCTGTGTCCCCGCTGTGTCCCCGCTGTGTCCAGCTGTGTACCCCCTGTGTCCCGTGTGTCCCATTGTATCCCCACTGTG
>NW_012301724.1:0-3302 GCF_000151885.1 Dipodomys ordii | reverse complement strand
CCCGCTGTGTCCCCCGCTGTGTCCCTCTGTGTCCTGCTGTGTCCCACTGTGTCCGCCTCTATGTCCCCTGCTGTGTCCCGCTGTGTCCCCCGCTGTGTCCCACTGTGTCCCGCTGTGTCCCGCTGTGTTCCGCTGTGTTCCCGCTGTGTCCCTGCTGTGTCCCGCTGTGTCTCCGCTGTGTCCCGCTGTGTCTGGCTCTGTCCCCTGCAGTGTCCTTGCTGTGTCCCCTCTGTGTCCCCGCTGAGTCCCATTGTGTCCCGCTGTGTCCTGCTGTGTCCCGCTGTGTCCCCGCTGTGTCCCCGCTGTGTCCTGCTTTGTCCCCGCTTTGTCACCGCTGTTTCTCGCTGTGTCCCTCTGTGTCCACGCTGTGTCCCGCTCTGTTCCGGGCTGTATCCCGCTGTGTCCCTGCAGTGTCCCCCTGTGTCCCCGCTGTGTCCGCCATGTGTCCCGCTGTGTCCCGCTGTGTCCCGCTGTGTCTCCCGCTGTATCCCGCTATGTCCTCGCTGTGTCCCCCGTTGTGTTGCGCTATGTCCGTGCTTTGTCCCCCGCTGTGTCCCCGCTGTGTCCCGCTGTGTCCCCGCTGTGTCTCCCGCTTTGTCCCGCTGTGTCCGCCTCTATGTCCCCCGCTGTGTCCCACTGTGTCCCCCGCTGAGTCCCACTGGGTCCCGCTGTGTCCCGCTGTGTCCCGCTGTGTACCCGCTGTGTCCCCGCTGTGTCCCGCTGTGTCCCCGCTGTGTCCCACTGTGTCCCGCTGTGTCCCGCTATCTCCGCCTCTATGTCCTCCGCTGAGTCCCACTGTGTCCGGCTGTGTCCCGCTGTGTTCCGCTGTGTCCCGCTGTGGCTCCCTGCTGTCCCACGCTTTGTCCCCGCTGTGTCCCAGCTGTGTCCCGTTGTGTCAACGCTCTCCGCCGCTATGTCCACTCTGTGTCCTGCTGTGTCCTCACTGTGTCCCCCGCTGTGTCCCCGCTGTGTCCCGCTGTGTCCCGCTGTGTCCCCGCTGTCCCCCGATGTGTACATCGTGTGTCCCGCTGTGTCCTCGCTGTGTCCCCCGCTATGTTTCCGCTGTGTCGCGCTGTGTCCCGCTGTGTCCCACTGTGTCCCTCTCGGTGTCCCGTTGTGTCCACTGCCTTGGCCCGCTGTGCCCCACTGTGTCCAGCTGTGTCCCGCTGGGTCCCCACTGTGTCCCTGCTGTGTCCCTGCTGTGTCCCCGATGTGTCCCGCTGTGTCCCGCTGTGTCCGCCTCTTTGTCCACCGCTGTGTCCCTCTGTGTCCACGCTGTGTCCCGCTCTGTCCCGGGCTGTATCGCGCTGTGTCCCTGCTGTATCCAGCTGTGTCCCCGCTGTGTCCGCGATGTGTCCCGATGTGTCCCGCTGTGTCCCGCTGTGTCTCCCGCTGTATCCCGCTATGTCCTCGCTGTGTCCCCCGTTGTGTCCCGCTATGTCCGCGCTGTGTCCCCCGCTGTGTCCCCGCTGTGTCCCACTGTGTCCCCGCAGTGTCCCCCGCTGTGTCCCGCTGTGTCCGCCTCTATGTCCCTCACTGTGTATCGCAGTGTCCCCCGCTGAGTCCCACTGTGTCCCGCTGTGTCTCCCTGCTGTCCCACGCTTTGTCCCCGCTGTGTCCCTGCTATGTCCCGCTGTGTCCCCGCTGTCCCCCGATGTGTACATTGTGTGTCCCGCTGTGTCCTCGCTGTGTCCCCCGCTATGTCTCCGCTGTGTCGCGCTATGTCCCGCTGTGTCCCATTGTCTCCCACGGTGGCCCGTTGTGTCCACTGCCTTGGCCCCGCTGTGTCCCGCTGTGTCGCCGCTGTGTCCCGCTGTGTCCCACTGTGTCTCCCACGGTGTCCCGTTGTGTCCACTGCTTTGGCCCCGCTGTGTCCCGCCGTGTCCCTGCTGTGTCCCCGATGTGTCCCGCTGTGTCCCGCTGAGTCCGCCTCTTTGTCCCCCGCTGTGTCCTCCCCCGTGTCCCAAAGTGTCCCCCGTTGTGTCATTGCTGAGTCCCCTCTGTGTCCCCGCTGTGTCCCCGCTGTGTCCCCCGCTGTGTCCCACTGTGTCCCGCTGTGTCCCGCTGTGTTCCGCTGTGTCCCCGCTGTGTCCCTGTTGTGTCCCGCTGTGTCTCCGCTGTGTCCCGCTTTGTCTGGCTCTGTCCCCTGCAGTGTCCTTGCTGTGTCCCCTCTGTGTCCCCGCTGAGTCCCACTATGTCCCACTGTGTCCTGCTGTGTTCCGCTGTGTCCCCGCTGTGTCCTGCTTTGTCCCCGCTTTGTCACCGCTGTTTCTCGCTGTGTCCCTCTGTGTCCACGCTGTGTCCCGCTCTGTCCCGGGCTGTATCCCGCTGTGTCCCCGCTGTGTCCCCCGCTGTGTCCCCGCTGTGTCCCGCTGTGTCCCCGCTGTGTCCCCCGCTGTGTCCCGCTGTGTCCGACTCTATGTCCCCCGCTGTGTCCCGCTGTGTCCCCCGCTGAGTCCCACTGTGTCCCGCTGTGTCCCGCTGTGTCCCTGCTGTGTCCTGGCTGTGTCCCGCTGTGTCCCCGCTGTGTCCCGCTGTGTCCCGCTGTGTCCCGCTATCTCCACCACTATGTCCTCTGCTGAGTCCCACTGTGTCCGGCTGTGTCCTGCTGTGTTCCTCTGTGTCCCGCTGTGTCTCTCTGCTCTCCCACGCTTTGTCCCCGCTGTGTCCCCGCTGTGTCCCGCTGTGTCCCGCTGTGTCCCCGCTGTCCCACGATGTGTACATTGTGAGTCCCGCTGTGTTCTCGCTGTGTCCCCCGCTATGTTTCCGCTGTGTCGCGCTGTGTCCCGCTGTGTCCCACTGTGTCTCCCACGGTGTCCCGTTGTGTCCACTGCCTTGGCCCCGCTGTGTCCCGCTGTGTCCTCGCTGTGTCCCCGCTGTGTCCCTCTGTGGCCCTCTGTGTCCCTGCTCTCCCCCACTGTGTCCTGCTGTGTCCTCGCTAGGTTGACTCTGTGTCCCGCCCTGTTCTCACTTTGTCCCCTCTGTGTCCAGCTGTGTCCCGCTGGGTCCCCACTGTGTCCCTGCTGTGTCCCTGCTGTGTCCCCGATGTGTCCAGCTGTGTCCCGCTGTGTCCGCCTCTTTGTCCACCGCTGTGTCCCCACCATTTCCTGCAGTGTCCCCCACTGTGTCATTGCTGAGTCCCCGCTGTGTCACCGTTGTGTCACTGCTGTGTCCCCGCTGTGTCCGGCTGTGTCCTGTGGTGTCTCGTTTTGTCACCCGCTGTGTCCTCCGCTGTGTCCCGCTGTGTCCCGCTCTGTCCCCACTGTGTCCCGCAATGTCCCGCTGTGTCCCGCTGTGTCCCG
>NW_012301723.1:0-3302 GCF_000151885.1 Dipodomys ordii | reverse complement strand
AGGAAACAGAAGAAGGAGAAGAAGCAGAAGCAGAAGCAGAAGGAGAAGCAAAAACATAAGGAGAAGCAGAAAGAGAAGGTGCGGAAGCAGAAGAAGCAGAAGCAGGAGAAGCAGAAGCATAAGAATCCGGAGAAGCAGAAGCATAACCTGAAGCAGAAGGAGAAGCAGGAGAAGCAGAAGAAGCAGAATCTGCAGAAGCAGAAAGAGAAGCAGAAGCAGAAAGAGAACCAAAAATAGAAGGAGAAGCAGAAGAAACAGAAGAAACAGAAGCAGTAGCAGAAGAAGCTGAAGATGTAGAAGCAGAAAAAGAAGCACAAGAAATAGCAGAAGAACGAGAAGGAGAAGGAGAAACAGAAGGAGAAGCAGAAGCAGAAAAAGAATCAGGAAAAGCAGAAGCAGAAACAGACGGAGAAGCAGAAGAAGGAGAAGGAGAAGCAGAAGCAGAAGAAGAAGCACAAGGAAAAGCACAAGCAGAAGGAGATGCAGAAGGAGAA
This sequence comes from Dipodomys ordii, assembly GCF_000151885.1. NCBI lineage: Eukaryota > Metazoa > Chordata > Mammalia > Rodentia > Heteromyidae > Dipodomys > Dipodomys ordii. The sequence goes on along the minus strand of NW_012301723.1, from coordinate 2,808 downwards.
GCAGGAGAAGCAGAAGAAGCAGAACCAGAAGGAGAAGAACTAAAGAGAAGAAGCAGAAGCGGGAGAAGCAGAAGTAGAAAGAGAAGCCGACGAAGAGAAGCAGAACGAGAAGCAGGAGAAGTAGAAAAAGCAGAAGCGGGAGAAGCAGAAGAAGTAGAAACAGAAGAAGGAGAAGGAGCAGAAGCAGAAGGAGAAGCAGAAGCAGAAGGGGAAGCAGAAAGAGAAGCAGGAAAAGCAGAAAACAGAAGCAGAAGCAGAAGCATAAGAATCCGAAGAAGCAGAAGCAAAACCTGAAGCAAAAGCGGAAGCAGGAGAAGCAGAAGAAGCAGAATCTGGAGAAGCTGAATGAGAAGCTGAAGGAGAAGCAGAAGCAGAAAGAGAATCAAAAGCAGAAGGAGAAGCAGAAGAAACAGAAGAAGCAGAAGCAGTAGCAGTTACAGCAGAAGCAGAAGGAGAAGCAGAAGGAAAAGCAGGAGAACGAGAAGGAGAAGGAGAAACAGAGGCAGAAGCAGAAGGAGAAGCAGAAGCAGAAGAAAGAGCATAAGGACAAGCACAAGCAGAAGGAGATGCAGAACGAGAAGCAGGAGAAGCAGAAGATGAAGGAGAAGCAGAAGTAGGAGAAGGAGAAGGAGGAGAAGCAGAAGCAGAAGGAGAAGCAGAAGCGGAATGAAAAGCAGAAAGAGAAGCAGGAGAAGCACAAGATGCAGAAGCAGGAGAAGCCGAAAGAGAAGAAGCAGAAGAAGCAGAAACAGAAGCAGAAGTAGATGCAGAAGCAGAAGGAGAAGCAGCAGAAGAAGTAGAACCAGAAATTCAGGCAGGAGAAACAGAAGAAGCAGAAGCAGAAAGAGAAGCAAAAAGAGAAGCAGAAGGAGAAGTAGAAGAAGCAGCAGAAGGAGAAGCAGCAGAAGAAGCAGAAAAACAAGCAGGAGAAGCAGGAGCAGAAAGAGAAGTACAAGCAGAAGTAGCAGAAGAAGCAGAAGCAGAAGAAGAAGCAGTAGAAGCATAAGAAGCAGAAGCGGGAGAAGCAGAAGCAGAAGAACAAGAAGCATAAGAAGCAGAAGCAGAAGCAGAGGGAGAAACAGAAGGAGAAGGAGCAGCAGAAGGTGAAGCAGAAGGAGATGGAGAAACAGAAAGAGAAGCAGAAACAGAAGGAGAAGAAGAAGGATTAGTTGGAGAATCAGAAGAAGCATAAGCAGAAAGGGAAGCAGAAGAAGAAGAAGGAGAAGCAGAAGCAGAGGAAAGGAAGGAGAAGCAGAAGAAGCAGAAGCGGGAGAAGCAGAAGAAGAAGAAGAAACAGAAGAAGGAGAAGGAGCAGAAGGAGAAGCAGAAGCAGAAGGAGAAGCTGAAAGAGAAGGAGAAGAAGCAGTAGCAGGAGAAGCAGAAGCAGAAGAAACAGAAGAAGCTGAAGAAGCAGAAGCAGGACCTGAAGCAGAAGAAACAGAACAAGCAGAAGAAGCAGTAGCAGAAGCAGAACGAGAAGCAGAAGAAGAAGAAGGAGAAGGAGAAAGAGAAGGATTAGGAGTAGGAAGAGCAGAAGGAGAATCAGAAGCAGAACGAGAAGCAGAAGGAGGAGCAGAAGGAGAAGCAGAAGAAGGAGAAGCAGAAGCAGAAGAAGCAGCAGAAGGAGAAGCAGAACCAGAAGAAGATGCAGAAGGAGAAGCAGGAGAAGCAGAAGAAGCAAAAGCAGAAGTAGAATCAGAAGAAACAGAAGAAGAAGAAGCAGAAGAAACAGAAGCAAAAGAAACAGAAGAAGGAGAAGAGCAGAAGCAGAAGCAGAAGGAGAAGCAGAAGCAGAAGGAGAAGCAGAAAGAGAAGCAGGAGAAGCAGAAGAAGCAGGAGAAGCAGAAGCAGAAGAAACAGGAGAAGCCGAAGAAGCAGAAGCAGAATCTGAAGCAGAAGGAGAAACAGAAAAAGCACAATCTGAAGCAGAAGCAGAAGAAACAGAAATAGTAGAATAAGCAGAAGCAGAAGCACCAGGTGAAGCAGAAGAAGAAGAAGGAGAAGGCGAAAGAGAAGGATTAGGAGTAGGAGAAGCAAAAGGATAAGCAGAAACAGAAAGAGACGCAGAAGGAGAAGCAGCACGAGAAGTAGGAGAAGCTGGAGAACCAGAAGCAGGAGAAGTAGAAGAAACAGAAGACGCAGAAGCAGAATGAGAAGTAGAAGGAGAAGTTGAAGAAGAAGCAGAAGGAGAAGCAGAAACAAAAGGAGAAGCAGAAGAAGGAGAAGGAGAAGGAGAAGCAGAAAGAGAACAGAACGAGAAGCAGGAGAAGCAGAAGCAGGAGAAGCAGAAGCAGAAGAAACAGAAGAAGGAGAAGAAGCAGAAGCAGACGGAAAAGCAGAAAGGGAAGCAGGAGAAGCAGAAGAAGCAGCAGCACGAGAAGCAGAAGAAGCAGAAGCCGAAGAAGCAGAAGAAGAATCTGACGCAGAAGGAGAAACAGAAGAAGCACAATCTGAAGCAGAAGCAGAAGAAACAGAAATAGTAGAATAAGCAGAAGCAGAAGCACCATGAGAAGCAGGAAAAGCAGAAGGAGAAGGCTAAAGAGAAGGATTAGGAGTAGGAGAAGCAAAAGGATAAGCAGAAGCAGATGAGACGCAGAAGGAGAAGCAGCACGAGAAGTAGGAGAAGCAGGAGAAGCAGAAGAAACAGAAGACGCAGATGCAGAATGAGAATCAGAAGGAGAAATTGAAGCAGAACCAGAAGCAGAAGGAGAAGCAGAAACAGAAGGAGAAGCAGAAGGAGAAGGAGAAGCAGAAAAAGAAGCAGAACGAGAAGCAGGAGAAGCAGAAGCAGAAGAAGCAGAAGATGCA
>NW_012301722.1:0-3302 GCF_000151885.1 Dipodomys ordii | reverse complement strand
GAAGAAGCAGAAACAAAAGCAGAATGACTAGCAGAAGAAGGAGAAATTGAAGCAGAAGGTGAAGGAGAAGCAGAAGAATAAGGAGAATCAGAAGAAGGAGAAGAAGGAAAAGCAGAAATAGAAGAAGAAGAAGAAGAAGAAGAAGAAGAAGAAGAAGAAGAAGAAGAAGAAGAAGAAGAAGAAGAAGAAGAAGAAGAAGAAGAAGAAGAAGAAGAAGAAGAAGAAGAAGGAGAAGAAGAAGGAGAAGGAGAAGAAGAAGAAGAAGAAGAAGAAGAAGAAGAAGAAGAAGAAGAAGAAGAAGAAGAAGAAGAAGAAGAAGAAGAAGAAGAAGAAGAAGAAGAAGAAGAAGGAGAAGGAGAAGGAGAAGAAGAAGAGAAAGAAGAAGAAGAAGAAGAAGAAGAAGAAGAAGAAGAAGAAGAAGAAAAAGAAGAAGAAGAAGAAGAAGAAGAAGAAGAAGAAGAGGAAGAAGAAGAAGAAGCTGCCGCATAAGGAGAAGCATAAGGAGAAGCATAAGGAGAAGCAGTAGAAGCAGAAGCAGGAGAAGCAGAAGCAGAAGAAAAAGAATAAGCAAAAGAAGCAGAAGCAGAAGCAGTGGGAGAAGCAGAAGAAGGAGAAGGAGAAGGAGCAGCAGAAAGAGAAGCAGAAGCAGAAAGAGAAGCAGAAACAGAAGGAGAACAAGAAGGAGAATCAGGAGAAGCAGAAGAAGCAGAAGTAGAAGCAGAAAGAGGAGAAGAAAGAGAAGCAGAAGTAGAATCAGAAGAAACAGAAGAAGAAGAAGCAGAATAAACAGAAGCAAAAGAAACAGAAGAAGGAGAAGAGCAGAAGAAGATGCAGAAGGAGAAGCAGAAGAGAAGGAGAAGCAGAAAGAGAAGCAGGAGAAGTAGAAGAAGCAGGAGAAGCAGAAGCAGAAGAAACAGGAGAAGCCGAAGAAGCAGAAGCAGAATCTGAAGCAGAAGGAGAAACAGAAGAAGCACAATCTGAAGCAGAAGCAGAAGAAACAGAAATAGTAGAATAAGCAGAAGCAGAAGCAGCCGGAGAAGCAGAAGAAGAAGACGGAGAAGGCGAGAGAGAAGGATTAGGAGTAGGAGAAGCAAAAGGATAAGCAGAAGCTGAAAGAGAAGCAGAAGGAGAAGCAGCACGAGAAGTAGGAGAAGCAGAAGAAGCAGAAGCAGGAGAAGCAGAAGAAACAGAAGACGCAGAAGCAGAATGAGAAGCAGAAGGAGAAATTGAAGCAGAAGGAGAAGCAGAAGGAGAAGGAGAAGCAAAAGAAGGAGAAGGAGAAGCAGAAAGAGAAGCAGAAAGAGAAGCAGAACGAGAAGCATGAGAAGCGTATGCAGGAGAAGCAGAAGGAGAAGAAACAGAAGAAGGAGAAGAAGCAGAAGCAGAAGGAGAAGCAGAAACAGAAGGAAAAGCAGAAAGAGAAGCAGGAGAAGCAGAAGAAGCAGCAGCAGGAGAAGCAGAAGCAGAAGAAGCCGAAGAAGCAAAAGCAGAACCTGAAGCAGAAGGAGAAGCAGGAGAAGCAGAAGAAGCAGAACCTGGAGAAGCAGAAGGAGAAGCAGAAGCAGAAAGAGAAGCAAAAGCAGAAGGAGAAGCAGAAGAAACAGAAGAAGCAGAGGCAGTAGAAGAAGAAGCAGAAGGTGCAGAAGCAGAAGGAGAAGCAGAAGGAAAAGCAGAAGAACGAGAAGGAGAAGGAGAAGGAGAAACAGAAGGAGAAGCAGAAAGAGAAGCAGAAGAAGGAGCAGGAGAAGGAAAAGCAGCAGGAGAAGCAGAAAGAGCAGCAGAAGGAGAAGCAGGAGATGCAGAAACAGGAGAAGCAGAAGCAGAAGAAAAAGGAGAAGGACAAGAAGAAGAAGCAGAAGGAGAACCTGAAGCATAAGGAGGAGAAGAAGAAGGAGAACCAGAAGGAGAAGCAGAATCAGAAAGAGAAGCAAAAGCAGAATGAGAAGCAGAAGAAACAGAAGAAGCCGAAGGAGTAGCAGAAGAAGGTGAAGATGCAGAAGCAGAAGGAGAAGCAGAAGGAAAAGAAGAAGAACAAGAAGGAGAAGGAGAAACAGAAGGAGAAGCAGAAGGAGAAGCAGAAGGAGAAGCAAGAAAATCAGAAGAAGCAGTAGCAGACGGAGAAGGAGAAGCGGAAGTAGAAGAAGAAGCATAAGGACAAGCACAAGCAGAAGGAGATGCAGAAGGAGAAGTAGGAGAAGCAGAAGAAGCAGAAACAGAATGAGTAGAAGAAGGAGAAGAAGAAACAGAAGAAGCAGAAGCAGAAGCAGAAAGAGAAGCAGACGAAGAGAAGCAGAACGAGAAGCAGGAGAAGCAGAAGAAGAAACAGAAGAAGGAGAAGTAGCAGAAGCAGAAGGAGAAGCAGAAGGAGAAGCAGAAAGAGAAGCAGAAACAGAAGGAGAAGCAGAAAGAGAAGGAGGGGAAGCAGAAGAAGCAGAAGCATAAGAATCCGAAGAAGCAGAAGCAGAACATGAAGCAGGAGAAGTAGAAGAAGCAGAATCTGGAGAAGCAGAATGAGAAGCAGAAGTAGAAGCAGAAGCAGAAAGAGAATCAAAAGCAGAAGTAGAAGCAGAAGAAACAGAAGAAGCAGAAGCAGTAGTCGTTGTAGAAGAAGCAGAAGGAGAAGCAGTAGGAAAAGCAGAAGAACGAGAAGGAGAAGGAGAAGCAGAAGGAGAATCAGAAGGAGAAGCAGAAGAAGGTGAAGGAGAAGCAGAAGCAGAAAAATCAGCAGAAGGAGAAGCAGAAGCAGAAGAAGATGCAGAAGTAGAAGCAGGAGAAGCAGAAGAAGCAGAAGCAGAAGAAGAAGCAGAAGTAGAAGGAGAAGGAGAAGGAAGGGCAGCAGAAGCAATAGGAGAAGCAGAAGGAGAAGCAGAAGAATGAGAAGAAGAAAGAGAAGCAGGATAAGCACAAATGAAGAAGCAAGAGAAGCAGAAACAGAAGATACAAAAGAAGAAGAAGAAGAAGAAGAAGAAGAAGAAGAAGAAGAAGAAGAAGAAGAAGAAGAAGAAGAAGAAGAAGAAGAAGAAGAAGAAGAAGAAGAAGAAGAAGAAGAAGAAGAAGAAGAAGAAGAAGAAGGAGAAGGAGAAGAAGAAGAAGAAGAAGAAGCAAAAGGAGAAGAAGGAGCAAAATGAGAAGGAGAAGCAGGAGAAGCAGAAGACGAAGAAGCAGAAGCAGAAGGAGAAGCAGAAAGAGAAGCAGGAGAAGCAGAAGAAGCAGAAGAAGGAGTAGCAGAAGCAGAAGAAAAAGAAGAAGCATGAGAAGCAGAAGCAGAGGGAGAAGGAGAAGATGTAGAAGCAGAAGGAGAA
>NW_012301721.1:0-3303 GCF_000151885.1 Dipodomys ordii | reverse complement strand
TCAGCTTTGTCCCCGCTGTGTCCCACTGTGTCCCGCTGTGTCCGGCTGTGCCCCCACTGTGTCCCGTTGTGTAAACAGATGTGTACTACGCTGTGTAACGCTGTGTCCCCGCTGTATCGACGCTGTGTCCCGCTGTGTCCTCGCTGTGTTCCCCGCTGTCTCTCGCTCTGTCCCTCGCTGTGTCTCACGCTTTGTCCCCGCTGTGTCCCACTGTGTCCCGCTGTGTCCGGCTGTGCCCCCACTGTGTCCCGTTGTGTCCACAGCTGAGTACCACGCTGTGTAACGCTGTGTGCCCGCTGTATCGACGCTGTGTCCCGCTGGGTCCCGCTGTGTCATCCCTGTGTCCCCCGCTGTGTCCCGCTGTGTCCCCCGCTGTGTCTCTGCTGTGTCCCCGCTGTGTCCCACTGTGTACTGCTGTGTCCCCAGCTGAGTCCCGCTGTGTCCCAATGTGTCCCAATGTGTCCTCGCTCTGTCCCCCTCTGTGTCCCGTTGTGTCCTCACTGTGCCCCCGCTGTGTCCGCTGTGTCCCCCGCTGTGTCCCCCGCTATGTCCCGCTGTGTCCCCTCCTGTGTCCCACTGTGTCCTTGCTCTGTCCCAGGCTTTGTGCCACTGTGTCCTCGCTGTGTCCACCGCTGTGTCCTGCTGAGTCACGCTGTTTCCCCGCTGCATCACCGCTGTGTCCCTCTGTGTACCCCGCTGTGTCCAGCTTTGTTCCCGCTGTGTCTCGCTGTGTCCCACGCTCTGTCCCCCACTGTGTCCCGCTCTGTCCTCCTCTGTGTCCCGCTTTGTCCCCCGCTGTGTCCCACTGTGTCCCCGCAGGGTCACTGCTGTTTCCCGCTGTGTCCCGCTGTGTTCCGTGGTGTCCCTCTTTGTCTCCCGCTGTGTCCCCCGCTGAGTCCCTGCTGTTTCACCGCTGTGTCCCGCTGTGTCCTCGCTGTGTCCCCCGCTGTCTCCCGCTCTGTCCCTCGCTGTGTCTCACGTTTTGTCCCCGCTGTGTCCCACTGTGTCCCGCTGTGTCTGCCTGTGCCCCCACTGTGTCCCGTTGTGTCCACAGCTGAGTACCACGCTGTGTAACGCTGTGTGCCCGCTGTATCGACGCTGTGTCCCTCTGGGTCCCGCTGTGTCCTCGCTGTGTTCCCCGCTGTGTCCCGCTGTGTCCCCCGCTTTGTCCTCGCTGTGTCCCCCACTGTGTCCTGCTGTGTCCTCTCTGTGTCCCCCGCTGGGTCCCGGTGGGTCCTGCTGTGTCCTCGCTGTGTCCACCGCTGTGTCCCATTGTGTCCCCAGCTGTGTCCCCCGCTATGTCCCGATGTGTCTACTGCTGTGTCCATGCTATGTCTTGCTGTGTCGCGCTGTGTCCCCCGCTGTGTCCGCTGCTGTGTCCTGCTGTTTTCCCCGCTGTGTCACCAATGTGTCCCGCTGTGTCCTCGCTGTGTCCCGCTGTGTCTCGCTGTGCCCCCACTCTGTCCCTTTGTGTCCACAGCTGGGTACCACGCTGTGTAACCCTGTGTCCCCGCTGTATCGACTCTGTGTCCTGCTGGGTCCCGTTGTGTCCTCGCTGTGTTCCCCGCTGTGTCCCTCTGTGTCCCCAGCTGAGTCCCCCGCAGTGTCCCACTGTGTCCTCGCTGGGTCCCCCGCTGTGTCCCGCTGTGTCCCACGCTGTGTTTCGCTGTGTCCCGCTATGTCCAGCTCAGTCCCTGCTGTGTCCCGCTGTGTGCCCGCTGTGTCCCGCTGTGTACTCCGTTGTGTCCAGCTGTATCACCGCTGTGTCTCGCTTTCCCCCCTCTCTGTCTCTGCTGTCCCCTGCTGTGTCCCCCGCTGTGTCCCGCTGTGTGCCGCTGTGTCCCCCACTTTGTCCCGCTGAGTCCCCTCTGTGTCACCGCTGTGTCCCGCTGTGTACCCCGCTGTGTCCCATTATGTTCCCGCAGTGTCCACGCTGTGTACCGCTCTTTCCCGCTTTGTCCTCTTTGTGTCCCCCGCAGTGTCCCGTTGTGTCCCCAGCTGTGGACCCCGGTGTGTCCCGCTGTGTCCCCGCTTTAACGACGCTGGGTCCCGCTGGGTCCCGCTATGTCCTCCCTGTGTTCCCCGCTGTGTCCCGTTGTGTCCCCAGCTGTGTACCTCGCTGTGTCCCGCTGTGTCCCAGCAGTATCGACGCTGGGTCCCGCTGGGTCCCGCTGTGTCCTCCCTGTGTCCCACGCTCTGTCCCACTGTGTCCGCCACTGTGTCCCGCTGTGTCTACTGCTTTGTCCCTGCTGTGTCCCGCTGTGTCCCGCTGTGTCCTCGCTGTGTCCCACGCTGTGTTCTGCTGTGGCCTCACTTTTTTTCCCCGCTGTGTCCCGCTGTGTACCCCTCTGTGTCCCCCCGCTGTATCCCGCTGTGTCCCCCGCTGTGTCCCTGCTGTGTCCCCGCTGTGTCCCGCTGTGTCCCGCTGTGTACTGCTGTGTCCCCCGCTGAGTCCCGCTGTGTCCCAATGTGTCCTCGCTCTGTCCACCTCTGTGTACCGCTGTGTCCTTCCTGTGTCCCCCACTGTGTCCCGCTGTGTCCCGCTGTGTCCCGCTCTGTCCTTGCTGTGTCCCCCACTGTGTGCAGCTGTGTCCTCGCTGTGTCCTCCGCTGTGTCTCGCTGTGTCCTTTTGTGTCACGCTGTTTCCCCGCTGTGTCCCTGCTGTGTCCCTCTGTGTACCCCACTGTGTCCAGCTTTGTCCCCGCCGTGTCTCGCTGTGTCCCCCGCTGTGTCCCGCTGTGTCCCCCGCTGAGTCCCCGCTGTGTCCCCGCTGTGTCCCGCTGTGTCCCCCGCTGTGTCCCGCTGTGTCCCGCTGTGTCCTTGCTGTGACCCGCTCTGTCCCCACTGTATCGACCCTGTGTCCCGCTGTGTTCCGCTGTGTCCTCGCTGTGTCCCCCGCTGTGTCCCGCTGTGTCCGACTGTGTCCCGCTCTGTCCCCGCTGTCTCCCGCTGTGTCCCTCTGTGTCCCCGCTGTGTGTCCGCTGTGTCCCGCTATGTACCCCGCTGTGTCCAGCTGTGTCCTTTTGTGTCACGCTGTTTCCCCGCTGTGTCCCTGCTGTGTCCCTCTGTGTACCCCACTGTGTCCAGCTTTGTCCCCGCCGTGTCTCGCTGTGTCCTCCGCTGTGTCCCGCTGTGTCCCCCGCTGAGTCCCCGCTGTGTCCCCGCTGTGTCCCGCTGTGTCCCCCGCTGTGTCCCGCTGTGTCCCGCTGTGTCCTTGCTGTGACCCGCTCTGTCCCCACTGTATCGACGCTGTGTCCCGCTGTGTTCCGCTGTGTCCTCGCTGTGTCCCCCGCTGTGTCCCGC
>NW_012301720.1:0-3303 GCF_000151885.1 Dipodomys ordii | reverse complement strand
GCGGGAACAGCGGGACACAGCGTCGAAATAGAGGGGACTCAGCGGGGGACACAGCGGGGGACACAGCGGGGGACAAAGTGGGACACCACGGGACACAGTGTGACACAGCGGGACACAGCGGGGACACTGTGGAGACACAGCAGGACAAAGCGGGGGACACAGCGGGACACAGCGGGACACAAAAGGGGACACAGCGAGGACACAGCGGGGGACACAGCGGGGGACACAGCGAGACACAGTGGGGAACACAGCGAGGACACAGGGGGACACAACGGGACACAGCGTCGATACAGCGGGGAGGCAGCGTTACATAGCATGGTACACATTGTGGACACAACGGGACACAGTGGGGGCACAGCGGGACACAGTGGGACACAGCGGGGAGACAGCAGGGACACAGTGGGGGACACAGCGGGACACAGCGGGTTACAGCGGGGAACACAGCGCGACACAGCAGGGGACACAGCGAGGACACAGCGGGTCACAGCGGGACACAGCGTAGGACAAAGCAGGAGACAGCGAGGGACAAAGAGAGGACCCAGCTGGACACAGCGGGGTACACAGCGGGACACAGCGTGGGACACAGAAGGGTACACAGCGGGACAAAGCGAGAAACACAGCGAGGTCACCGGGGGCCAAAGCGGGACAACACGGGACACAGTGTGACACAGTGTGACACAGTGGGGACACTGCAGGGGCACAGCGGGACAAAGTGGGCGACAAAGCGGGACACAGCGGGACTCAGCGGGAGACACAGCGGGGGACAGCAAGGGACAGAGAGGGGACACAGCGGGAGACACAAAGGGGGACAGCAGGGGACAGAGAGGGGACACAACGGGACACAGCGGGAACACAGCTGGACAAAGCGGGGTACACAGCGGGACACAGGGGGCACACAGTGGGGACACAGCGGGGGACAAAGCGGGACACAGCGGGTCACAGCGGGGGACACAGCGGGACACAGCGGGGGACACAGAGGAGTACACAGCGGGACACAGCCGGGGACACAGCGGGACACAGCGGTACACAGCGGGACACAGCGGGACACAGCGGTACACAGCGGGACACAGCGGGGGACACAGTGGGACAAAGCGGGGACACAGCAGGACACAGCAGGACACAGTGGGGGACACAGCGGTACACAGCTTGGGACACAGCGAGGACAAAGCGGGACACAGCCGGACAGAGCGGGGACACAGCAGGGACACAGCAGGTACACAGCGAGGGACACAGCGGGGGACACAGCGGGACACAACGAGGAACACATCGAGGACACAGCGGGACCCAGCAGGACACAGCGTCGATACAGAGGGGACACAGAGGGACACAGCGGGGTACACAGCTGAGGACACAACGGGACACAGCGGTGAACACAGCGAGGACACAGCGGGACACAGCGGGGCCACTGCGGGAACATAGCGGGACACAGCTGGAACAGAGAGGGAAACAGCGGGGTCACAGAGTGGTACACAGCGGGACACATCGGGAAACAAAGCGAGGTCACAGCGGGGGACAAGCGGGACACACGGAACACAGTGTGACACAGCGGGACACAGCGGGACACAGCGGGGACACAGCGGGACACAACGGGACACAGCGGGGACACAGTGGGACACAGCGGGACAAATCGGCAGACACAGCGGGACACAGCAGGCACACAGCGGGGACACAGCGGGACACAGCGGGACACAGCGGGGACAGAGCGGGACACAGCCGGACACAGCAGGACACAGCAGGGGACACAGCGGGACACAGCTGGGGACCCAGTGAGGACACAGCGGGACACAGCAGGGGACACAGCGAGGACACAGCGGGGGACACAGCGGGGGACACAGCGGGACACAGTGGGGAACACTGCGAGGACACAGCGGGACACAGCGTCGATACAGCGGGGAAACAGCGTTACACGGCATGGTACACAGCTTTGGACAAAACGGGACACAGTGGGGGCACAGCCGGACACAGCGGGACACAGTGGGACACAGCAGGGACAAAGCGTGAGACACAGCGGGGGACAGAGAGGGAGAAAGCAGGGGACACAGCGAGGACAAAGCGGGACACAGCGGTGACACAACGGGGACTCAGCGGGGGACACAGCGGGACACAGCGGGGGACACAGTGGGACACAGCGGGGGACACTGCGGGACACAGTGTGGGACAGAGAGTGGGACACAGCGAGACACAGCGGGTACAAAGCTGGACACAGCGGGGTACACAGAGGGACACAGCAGGGACACAGCGGGGAAACAGCGAGGACACAGCGGCACACAGTGGGGGACACAGCAAGGACAGAACGGGACACAGCGGGGGACAAAGCGGCACATAGCGGGGACACAGCGGGGACACAGCGGGACACAGCATGGGAAACAGGAAGGACAGAGAGGTACACAGCGGGGGACAGAGCGAGGACACATTGGGACACAGCGGGACTCAGCGGGGCACACAGCAGTACACAGCGGGACACAGCGGGACACAGAGGGGAAAGAGAATGGACACAGCGGAGGACACAGCGAGACACAGCAGGGGACACAGAGGGGTACACAGCGGGACACAGCGGGGAAAAAAGCGAGGCCACAGCGGTACACAGCGTGGGACACAGCGAGGACACAGCGGGACACAGCGGGACACAGTGGGGACAAAGCAGTAGACACAGCGGGACACAATGGCGGACACAGCGGGACACAGCGGGGGACACAGGGAGGACACAGCGGGACCCAGCGGGACCCAGCCTCGATACAGCGGGGACACAGCGAGGTACACAGCTGGGGACAAAACAGGACACAGCGGGGGACACAGCGAGGACACAGCGGGACACAGCGGGACACTGCGGGAACATAGCGAGACACAGCGGGGTACAGAGCGGTACACAGCGGAACACAGCGGAACACAACTGGGGACAGCAGGGACACAGCAGGACACAGCGGGGGACACAGCGAGGACGCAGCGGGACACAGCGGAACTCAGCGGGGGACAAAGCGGGAGACAGCGGGGGATACTGCGAGCACACAGCAGGACACAGCGGCCTCACAGAGGGGACTCAGTGGGGGATAAAGCGGGGGACAAAGGGGGACACCACGGGACACAGTGAGACACAGCGGGACACAGCGGGACACTGTGGGGACACAGTATGACAAAGCGGGGGACACAGCGGGACACAACGGAACAAAGCGGGGGACAGAGCGGAGATAGAGTTGGGCTACAATGGGACATCTCGGTGACACAACTGGACACAGCGGGGTACACAGCGGGACACAGCGTGCACATAGCTGGGACATAGCAGGACACAGAGGGGACAGAGCGGGA
>NW_012301719.1:0-3303 GCF_000151885.1 Dipodomys ordii | reverse complement strand
CAGGTTCACCGCTGTTTCACGCTGTGTCCTGCTGTGTTCCTTGGTGTCCCGATTTGTCCCTCGCTGTGTCCCACTGTGTCCACTGCTATGTCCCCGCTGTGTCCCGCTGTGTCTCGCTGTGTCCCGCTGAGTCCCGCTGTGTCCTCGCTTCATCCCATGCTGTGTTAAGCTGTGTCCTCCCTGTGTCCCCCGCTGTGTCCCGCTGTGTCCCCCGCTGTGCCCCGCAGTGTCCCGCTGTGTCCGGCTGTGTCCCGCTGTGTCCCCCGCTGTGCCCCGCAGTGTCCCGCTGTGTCCCGCTCAGTCCCCCACTGTGTCCCCCACTGAGTCCTCTATGTGTCGCCGCGGTGTCCTGCTGTGTCCTCGCTGTGTCCCCTGCTGTCTCCCGCTTTGTCCCACACTGTGTCCCACTGTGTCCCGCTGTGTCCTCACTGTGTCCCCTGCTGTGTCCTGCTGTGTTCCCGCTGTGTCCCAAGCTGTGTCCCGCTGTGTCCCGCTGTGTGCCCCGCTGTGTCCCACTATGTTCCCGCAGTGTCCCCGCTGTGTCCCCGCTGTGTCCTCGCTGTGTTCCCCGCTGTGTCCCGCTATGTACCCCTCTGTGTCCCTCGCTGTGACCCGCTGTGTCCCGCTGTGTACTGCTGTGTCCCCCGCTGTCCCGCTGTGTCCCAATGTGTCCACGCTGTGTCCCACGCTGGGTCCCGCTGGGTCCCCCCTGTTTCCCCCGCTGTGTCCCGCTGTGTCCGGCTGTGTCCCCCGCTGTGTCCCCCGCTGTGTTCCCCGCAGTGTCAGTGCTTTGTCCCGCTGTGTCCTCACTGTGTCCCCCGCTGTCTCCCGCTCTGTATCCCGCTGTGTCTCAAGCTTTGTCCCCGCTGTGTCCCACTGTGTCCCGCTGTGTCCCGCTGTGCCCCTACTGTGTCCCGTTGTGTCATCAGCTGTGTACCACGCTGTGTAACGCTGTGTCCCCGCTGTATCGACGCTGTGTCGTCCTGGGTCCCGCTGTGTCCTCGCTGTGTTCCCCGCTGTGTCCCCCGCTATGTCTCGCTGTGTCCCCCGCTGTGTCCCACTGTGTCCTTGCTGTGTCCCCCGTTCAGTGCCGCTGTGTCCTCGCTGTGTCCCCGGCTATTTGCCACTGTGTCCTGCTGTGTCACGCTGTTTCCCCACTGTGTCCATGCTGTTTCCCTCTGTGTACCCCGCTGTGTCCAGCTTTGTCCCCGCTGTGTCTCGCTGTGTCCCACACTCTGTCCACCACTGTGTCCCGCTGTGTCCCCCGCTGTTTCGCATTGTGTCCCCCACTGTGTCCCGCTGTGTCCCCGCAGGTTCACCTCTGTTTCCCGCAGTGTCCCGCTGTGTTCCGTGGTGTCCTCGCTGTGTCCCCCTGCTGTGTCCCGTTGTGTCCCGCTGTGTCCTCGCTGTGTCCCCCTGCTATGTCCCGTTGTGTCCCACTGTTTCACCGCTGTGTCCCACACTGTGTCCCGCTGTGTCCCCCACTGTGTCCACTGTGTTCCCGCAGGTCCACCTCTGTTTCCCGCTGTGTCCCTTTGTGTGCCGCTGTGTCCTCACTGTGTCCCGCTGTGTCCCGCTGTGTCCCGCTGTGTCCCCGCAGTTTCCCGCTGTGTCCCGTTGTGTGCCGCTGTGTCCTCGCTGAGTCCCCTACTGTCTCCCTCTCTGTCCCCCGCTGTGTCTCACGCTTTGTCCCCGCTGTGTCCCACTGTGTACCGCTGTGTCCAGCTGTGCCCCCACTGTGTCCCGTCGTGTCCACAGCTGTGTACCACGCTGTGTACCACGCTGTGTAACGCTGTGTCCCCGCTGTATCGACGCTGTGTCCCGCTGTGTTCCGCTGTGTCCTCGCTGTGTTCCCCGCTGTGTCCCGCTGTGTCCACCGCTGTGTCCCCAGCTGTGTCCTCGCTGTGTCCCTGCTGTGTCCTGCTGTGTCCTCACTGGGACCACCACTGTGTGTCGCTGTGTCCACCGCTGTGTCCCGCTGTGTCCAGCTGTGTCCCACTGTGTCCCCGCTGTGTCCCGCTGTGTCCCGCTGTGTCCCGCTGTGTCCCCGCTGTGTCCCAATGTGTCCTCGCTATGTCCCCCGCTGTGTCCCGCTGTGTCCTCGCTGTGTCCCGCTGTGTCCCTCTGTGTCCCCTGCTGTGTCCCCCGCTATGTCTCGCTGTGTCCCCCGCTGTGTCCCACTGTGTCCTTGCTGTGTCCCCCGTTCTGTGCCGCTGTGTCCTCGCTGTGTCCCCGGCTGTTTCCCGCTGTGTCCTGCTGTGTCACGCTGTTTCCCCACTGTGTCCCCGCTGTTTCCCTCTGTGTACCCCGCTGTGTCCAGCTTTGTCCCCGCTGTGTCTCGCTGTGTCCCACACTCTGTCCCCCACTGTGTCCCGCTGTGTCCCCCGCTGTTTCGCATTGTGTCCCCCACTGTGTCCCGCTGTGTCCCCGCAGGTTCACCTCTGTTTCCCGCTGTGTCCCGCTGTGTTCCGTGGTGTCCTCGCTGTGTCCCCCTGCTGTGTCCCGTTGTGTCCCGCTGTGTCCTCGCTGTGTCCCCCTGCTGTGTCCCGTTGTGTCCCGCTGTTTCACTGCTGTGTCCCACACTGTGTCCCGCTGTGTCCCCCACTGTGTCCCGCTGTGTCCCCGCAGGTTCACCTCTGTTTCCCGCTGTGTCCCTTTGTGTGCTGCTGTGTCCTCGCTGTGTCCCCTCTGTGTCCCGCTGTGTCCCGCTGTGTCACTGCAGGTTCACCTCTGTTTCCCGCTGTGTCCCGTTGTGTGCCGCTGTGTCCTTGCTGAGTCCCCTACTGTCTCCCTCTCTGTCCCCCGCTGTGTCTCACGCTTTGTCCCCGCTGTGTCCCACTGTGTACCGCTGTGTCCGGCTGTGCCCCCACTGTGTCCCGTTGTGTCCACAGCTGTGTACCACGCTGTGTACCACGCTGTGTAACGCTGTGTCCCTGCTGTATCGACGCTGTGTCCCGCTGTGTCCCGCTGTGTCCTCGATGTGTTCCCCGCTGTGTCCCGCTGTGTCCACCGCTGTGTCCCCAGCTGTGACCTCGCTGTGTCCCTGCTGTGTCCTGCTGTGTCCTCACTGGGACCACCACTGTGTGTCGCTGTGTCCACCGCTGTGTCCCGCTGTGTCCAGCTGTGTCCCGCTTTGTCCCCGCTGTGTCCCGCTGTGTCCCGCTGTGTCCCCGCTGTGTCCCGCTGTGTCTCCCGCTTTGCCCGCTGTGTCCCACTGTGTCCCCGCTGTGTCCCGCTGTGTCCCGCTGTGTCCCGACTGTGTCCCCGCTGTGAGCCTGCTCTGTCCCGCTGTGTATCCCGCTG
>NW_012301718.1:0-3303 GCF_000151885.1 Dipodomys ordii | reverse complement strand
TCAACACAGCGGGACACAGTGGGGGACACAGCGGGACACAGCGGGCACAAAGCTTGGGACACAGCGGGACACAGCGGGACACAGCAGGGGACACAGTGGGGGATACAGCGGGACACAGCGGGGAACACAGCGAGGACACAGCGGGACAAAGAGAGACAAAGCGGGGGACACAGGGTGGACACAGCGGGACTCAGTGGGGGACACAGCAGTACACAGCGGGACACAGCGGGACACAGCGGGGGACACAGAGGGGTACAGAGCAGTACACAGCGAGGACATAGCGGGACACAGCGGGACACAGCGTTGATACAGCAGGGACACAGCGGGACACAACGGGGTACACAGCTGGGGACACAAGGGCACACAGGGGGGACACATCGAGGAAACAGCGAAACACAAGGGGGGACACAGCAAGGACACAGCGGGACACAGCGTGGGACACAGCGAGGAAACAGCGGGACACAGCGGGACACAGCTAGGGACAAATTGGGGAACAGCGGGGGACAGAGCAAAGACACAGCAGGACACCATGGGGCACAGTGTGACACAGCGGGACACAGCGGGGGACCCATCGAGGACACAGCGGGATATATTGGGGGACACAGAGAGGACACAGCGGGGGACACAGCGGGACACAGCGGGGAACACTGCGAGGACACAGCGGGACCCAGCGGGACACAGCGTCGATACAGCGGGGACACAGCGTTACACAGCGTGGTACACAGCTGTGGACACAACGGGAGAAAGCGTGAGACACAGCGGGGGACAGAGTGGGAGACAGAGGGGGACACAGCGAGGACACAACGGGACACAACGGTGACAAAGCGGGGACACAGAGGGACACAGCTGGGGACACAGAGGGGGAGACAGCAGGACACAGCAGGACACAGCGGGGGACACAGTTGGGACACAGTGGGACACAGCGGGGGACACAGCGAGGACACATTGGGACACAGCGGGGACACAGAGGGACTCAGCAGGCGACACAGCAGTACACAGCGGGACAATGCGGGACACAGCAGGGGACACAGAGGGGTACACAGCGGGACACAGCGGGGAACACAGCGAGGACACAGCGGGACCCAGCGGGACACAGCGTCGATACAGCGGGTACACAGCATTACACAGCGTGTTACACAGCTGTGGACACCACGGGACACAGTGGGGACACAGCGGGACACAGTGGGACACAGTGGGACAAAGCAAGGACAAATCGTGAGACACAGCAAGGGACAGAGCGGGAGACAGCGGGGGACACAGCGACGACACAGCAGGGCACAGCGGGACACAGCAGGGACAGAGCGGGACACAGTGGGACACAGCGGGGGAGGCACCGAGGACACAGCGGGACAAAGCGGGGGACACAGCGGTGAAACAGCTGGACACAACGGAGTACATAGCGGTACACAGCGCGCACACAGGGGGACACAGCGGGACACAGCAGGGCTATAGCGGGACACAGTAGACACAGTGGGGGACACAGCGGGACACAGCGGGGGACCCAGCTAGGACAAAGTGGGACACAGCTGGGGACACAGCCGAGAACACAGCGGGGAACACAGCGGGGGACACAGCGGGGGACACAGCGGGACACAGCGAGGAACAGCGTAGATACAGCGGGGACACAGCGGGACAAAGCGTGGTACACAGCTGTGGATACAACGGGACACAGTGTGGGCACAGCGGGACACAGCGGGTCACAGTGGGACACAGCGCGGATAAAGCATGAGACACAGCGGGGGACAGAGTGGGAGACAGCGGGGGACACAGCGGAGACACAGCGGGGACTCAGCGGGGTCACAGTGGGATACAGCGGGACACAGAGTGACACAGCGGGACACAGCAGAGGACACAGTGGGACACAGCGTGGGACAAAGTGGGAGAAAGCGGGGCACACAGCGAGGACACAGCAGGACACCGAGGGTACTCAGCGGGGGACACAGCTGGGGACAAAGCAGGACACCATGGGACACAGTGTGACACAGCGGGACACAGCGGCGACACTCCGGGGACACAGCGGGACAAAGCGGGGGACACAGCCTGACACAACGGAGTACACAGCGGGACACAGCGGGCACAAAGTGGGGACACAGCGTGACACAGCAGGACACAGCAGGGACAGAGCGGGACACAGCGGGACACAGAGGGGCCACAGCGGGGACACACTGGGACACTGAGGGTCACAGCAGGGACACAGCGGGACAAAGCGGGACACATCAGGACACAGCGGGGGACACAGCGGGACACAGCGGGAGACACAGGGAGGACACAGCGGGACACAGTGGGGGAAAAAGCGGGACACAGCGGGGACACATCGGGAGACAGCGGGGGACACAGTGGGACACAGCGGCGGACACAGCGGGGGCCACAGCGGGACACAGTGGGACACAACTGGGGACACAGCGGTACACAGCGGTGGACACAGCGGGACACAGCGGTGGACACAGCGAGGACACAGCGGGACCCAGCGGGACACAGCGTCGATACAGCGGGGACAGAGTGGGCCACAGCGGGGTACACAGCTGGGGACACAACGGGACACATCGGGGGACACAGCAAGTACTCAGCGGAACACAGCGTGGGACACAGTGAGGACACAGGGGGACACAGCAGGACACAGCTGGACACAGCAGGAACACAGCAGTAGACACAGCGGGACACAGCAGGGGACACAGTGGGACACAGCGGGGGACACAGGGAGGACAGAGCGGGACACAGCGGGGACACAGCGGGGACTCAGTGGCGGACACAGCGGGGGACAAAGCGGGACACCACGGGACAGAGCGGGAAACAGCGGGGACAAGGTGGAGACAGAGTGGGACACAGCGAGGACACAGCGGGACACAGCGGGGGACACAGCGGGACACAACGGGGAACAAAGCGGGACAAAGCAGGGTACACAGCAGGGGACACAGCGGGACACAGCGGGGTACCCAGCGGGAAACAGCGGGGGGCCCAGCGAGGACACAGCAGGACACAGCGGGGGACACAGACAGGAAAACAGCGGGGGACACACCGGGGGACACAGCGGGACACAGCAGGGAACACAGCGAGGACACAGCGGGACCCAGTGGGACACAGCGTCGATACAGCGGGGATACAGCGTTACACAGTGTGGTACACATCTGTGGACACAAGGGGACACAGTGGGGGCACAACGGGACACAGCGGGACACAGCGAGGACAAATCGTGAGACGTAGCGGGGGACAGAGCGGGAGACAGCGGGGGACACAGCGAGGACACAGCAGACACAGCGGGACACAACAGGGACAGAGCGGGACACAGCGGGACACAGTGGGGGA
>NW_012301717.1:0-3303 GCF_000151885.1 Dipodomys ordii | reverse complement strand
CCGCTGAGTCCCCTTTGTGTCCCCATTGTGTCCCGCTGTGTCCCGCTGTGTCCTCGCTGTGTCCCCCGCTGTGTCCCGCTGTATCCCCGCTGTGTCCCAAGCTGTGTCCCGCTGTGTCCCGCTGTGTACCCCGCTGTGTCCCGCTATGTTCCCGCAGTGTCCCCGCTGTGTCCTGCTGTGTCCCACTGTGTCCTCGCTGTGTCCCCCGCTGTGTCCCGTTGTGTCCCCAGCTGTGTACCCCGCTGTGTACCGCTGTGTCCCCGCTGTTTCGATGCTGTGTCTTGCTGTGTCCCACTGTGTCCTCGCTGTGTCCCCCACTGTGTTCTGCTGTGTCACCCGCTGTGTCCCGCTGTGTCACCCGCTGTGTCCCGCTGTGTCCCCGAAGGGTCACCGCTGTTTCGCGCTGTGTCCCGCTGTGTTGCGTGGTGTCCCGCTTTGTCCCCCGCTGTGTCCCCAGCTGAGTCCCCGCTGTGTCCCCGCTGTGTACCGCTGTGTCCTCGCTGTGTCCCCCGCTGTCTCCTGCTCTGTCCCCCGCTGTGTCTCACGCTTTATCCCCTCTGTGTCCCACTCTGTCCCGCTGTGTCCGGCTGTGTCCACCACTGTGTCCCTTTGTGTCCCCAGCTGTGTAACCCGCTGTGTAACGCTGTGAATCCCGCTGTATCGAGGCTGTGTCACGCTGGGTCCCGCTGGGTCCTTGCTCTGTTATTCGTGGTGTCCCCCTCTGTCCCCTGCTGTGTCCCCCGCTCTGTCCCACTGTGTCCCCCGCTGTGTCCCGTTGTGTCCCGCTGTGTCCCCCGCTGTGCCCCTGCTGTGTCCCCGCTGTGTCACGCTGTGTCCTGCTGTGTCCCGTTTTGTCCCGCTGTAACCCTGCTGAGTCCCCCTGTGTCCCCGCTGTGTCCTGCTGTGTCATCGCTCTGTCCTCCGCTGTGTCCCGCTGTGTCCTCTGCTGTGTCCCGCTGTGTCAGTCTGTGTCCCGCTGTATCCCGCTGTGACCCCGCTGACTCCCCACTGTGTCCTCGCTGGGTCCCCCGCTGTGTCCCGCTCTGTCCCTGCTGTGTCCTGCTGTGTCCCGCTGTGTCCCCGCTTTGTGCCCGCTGTGTCCCGCTGTGTACTTCGTTGTGTCAGGCTGTGTCCCCCACTTTGTCCCGCTGTGTCTCCGCAGTGTCCCCGCTGTGTCCCGCTGTGTCACACTGTGTCCCATGGTGTCCTGCTTTGTCCCCAGCTGTGTCCCCCGCTGAGTCCCCTCGGTGTCCTGCTGTGTCCTCGCTGTGTGCCCCGCTGTCTCCCACTTTGTCCCACGCTGTGTCCCACTGTGTCCTCGCTGTGTCCCCCGCTGTGTCCCGCTATGTCCCCTCTGTGTCCCAAGCTGTGTCCCGCTGTGTCCCGCTGTGTACACAGCTGTGTCCTGCTATGTTCCAGCAGTGTCCCCGCTGTGTCCCCGCTGTGTCCTGCTGTGTCCTCGATGTGTCCCCCGCTGTGTTCCGTTGTGTCCCCAGCTGTGTACCCCGCTGTGTCCCGCTGTGTCCCCGCTGTATCGACGCTGTGTCCCGCTGTGTCCCGCTGTGTCCCGATTTGTCCCCCGCTGTGTCCCCCGCTGAGTCCCCGCTGTGTCCCCGCTGTGTCCCGCTCTGTCATCCCTGTGTCCCCCGCTGTGTCCCGCTGTGTCCCATGCTGTGTCCCGCTGTGTCTACTGCTGTGTTCCTGCTGTGTCCCGCTGTGTCCCCCTGTGTCCTCACTGTGTCCCACGCTGTGTTCCGCTGAGTACTTGCTGTGTCCCCTGATGTGCCCCGTTGCGTCCCCAGCTGTGTACCCCGCTGTGGCCCACTCTGTCCCCGCTGTATCGACGCTGGGTCCTGCTGGGTCCCGCTGTGTCCTCGCTGTGTCCACCGCTGTGTCCCGCTGTGTCCACTGCTGTGTACCGCTGTGTCCCAGTTGTGTCCCACTGTGTCCCGCTGTGGCCCCCGCTGTGTCCCCCGCTGTGTCCCGCTGTGTCCCCCGCTGTCTCCCGCTGTGTCCACTGCTGTGTCCCCGCTGTGTCCTCCTTTTTCCCCCGCTGTGTCCCGCTGTGTCCTCCCTGTGTCTCCCGCTGTGTCCCACTGTGTCCTCGCTGTGTCCCCTGCTGTGTCCCCCGCTGTGTCCTGATGTGTCCCGCTTTGTCCCGCTGTGTCCCTGCTGTGACCCTCAGTGTCCCAGTGTGTCCCCGCTGTGGCCCCTCTGTGTCACGCTGTGTCCCGCTCTGTCCCTGCTGTGTCCTGCTGTGTCACGCTGTGTCCCCACTTTGTGCCCGCTGTGTCCCGCTGTGTACTCCGTTGTGTCAGGCTGTGTCCCCCGCTTTGTCCCGCTGTGTCCCCGCAGTGTCGCCGCTGTGTCCCGCTGTGTCACACTGTGTCCCATGGTGTCCTGCTTTGTCCCCAGCTGTGTCCCCCGCTGAGTACCCTCGGTGTCCTGCTGTGTCCTCGCTGTGTGCCCCGCTTTCTCCCACTTTGTCCCACGCTGTGTCCCACTGTGTCCTCGCTGTGTCCCCCGCTGTGTCCCGCTGTGTCCCCCAGTCTGTCCCGCTGTTTCCCGCTGTGTCCCCCGCTGTGTCCTGCTGTGTCCCCGCAAGGTCACCGCTGTTTCGCGTTGTGTCCCGCTGTGTTCCGTGGTGTCCCGCGTTGTCCCCCGCTGTGTCCCCAGCTGAGTCCCCGCTGTGTCTCCGCTGTGTCCCCGCTGTGTCCCGCTGTGTCCTCGCTGTGTCCCCCGCTGTCTCCCGCTCTGTCCCCCGCTGTGACTCACGCTTTATCCGATCTGTGTCCCACTCTGTCCCGCTGTGTCCCGCTGTGTCCACCACTGTGTCCCTTTGTGTCCCCAACTGTGTAACCTGCTGTGTAACGCTGTGAATCACGCTGTATCGAGGCTGTGTCCCGCTGGGTCCCTCTCTGTCCTTGCTCTGTTATTCATGTTGTCCCTCTCTGTCCCCCACTGTGTCCCCTGCTCTGTCCTACTGTGTCCTCCGCTGTGTCCCGTTTTGTCCCGCTGTGTCCCCCGCTGTGTCCCTGCTGTGTCCCCGCTGTGTCACGCTGTGTCCTGCTGTGTCCCGATGTGTCCTGCTGTAACCCTGCTGAGTCCCCCTGTGTCCCAGCTGAGTCCTGCTGTGTCGTCGCTCTGTCCTCCGCTGTGTCCCGCTGTGTCCTCTGCTGTATCCCGCTGTGTCACTCTGTGAAACGCTGTATACCAATGTGACCACGCTGAGTCCACAATGTGTCAAACTAAGTCCACACTGTCACCCACTCAGTCCCACGCAGTGACTCAAGCATTGTCACC
>NW_012301716.1:0-3303 GCF_000151885.1 Dipodomys ordii | reverse complement strand
CACGCTGTGTCCCCGCTGTGTCCCCATGTGTCACGCTGTGTCCTCGCTGTGTATCCCTCTGTGTCCCGCTGTGTCCTCGCTGTGTCCCGCACTGTGTCCCCGCTGTTGACCCGCTGTGTCCCAGCTGTGTCCCCCGCTGTGTCCCACTGTGTCCATGCTGTGTCCTGCTCTGTCCCCCGCTGTGTCCCGCTGTGTCCCCCGCTGTGTCCCGCTGTGTCTCTGCAGTGTCCTCGCTGTGTCCCGCTGTGTCCTCGCTGTGTTCCCCACTGTGTCCCCGCTGTGACCCGCTGTGTCCCTGCTGTGTCTCCGCTGTGTCCCGCTGTGTCCCCGATGTCCCCCGCTGTGTCCCGTTGTGTCCCCGCTGTCTCCATGTGTGTCCCCGGTGTGTTCCGCTGTGTCCCCGGTGTGTCCAGCTGTGTCCCCGGTGTGTCCCCGCTGTGTCCCGCTGTGTCACCGCTGTCCCCCGCTGTGTCCCGCTGTGTCCCTGCTGTCCCCAGGGGTGTCACCGATGTCCCCCGCTGTATCCCCCTCTGTGTTCCGCTGTGTCCCGTGTTGTCCCTCTGTGTCCCGCTGTGTCCCCCCTGTGTTCCCACTGTGTCCTCGCTGTGTCCCCCACTGTGTCTCGCTGTGTCCCCCCTGAGTCCCCGCTGTCCCCCGCTGTGTCCCGGTGTGTCCCGCTCTGTCCTCACTGTGTCCCGCTGTGTCCCCCGCTCTGTCCGGTTGTGTTTCCCTGTGTGTCCCGCTGTGTATTGCTGTGTACCGGCTGTGTCACGCTTTGTATCGATGTGTCCCCGCTGTGTCCCGCTGTGTCTCCCTGCTGTCCCTGCTGTGTCCCACTGTGTTCCGCTGTGTCCCCGCTGTGTCCCCGCTGTGTCTCCCTGCTATCCCCAGCTGTGTCCCCTCTGGGTCCCGCTGTGTCTTCGCTGTGTCCCACTGTGTCCTCGCTGTGTCCGGCTGTGTCCCCGCTGTCCCCCGCTGTGTCCCCTGCTGTGTCCCCGCTGTGTCCAGCTGTGTCACGTTTTGTCCCGCTGTGTCCCGCTGTGTCCCCGCTTTGTGCCCTGCTTTGTCCCCTCTGTGTCCCAGTGTGTCCCGCTGTGTCCTCGCTCTGTCCCCCGCTGTGTCCCACTGTGTTCTCGCTTTGTTCCCCGCTGTGTCCCCTGCTGTGTCCCCCACTGTGTCTCGCTGTGTCCCCGCTGTCCGCGGGTGTGTCACCGCTGTCCCCCGCTGTAGTCCACGCTGTGTCCCGCTGTGTCCTGCTGTGACCACCGCTGTGTTCCGCTGTGTCCACCGCTGTGTCCCGCTGTGTCCTCGCTCTGTCCCCCGCTGTGTCCCCGCTGTGTCCCCCTGTGTCCCCCGCTGTGTCCCCGCTGTGTCCCCGCTGTGTCCTCCTGTGTCCCGCTGTGTCCTCGCTGTATCCCGCTGTGTCCCCCGCTGTGTCCCCCACTATTTCCCCGCTGTGACCCGCTGTGTCCATGCTGTGTCCCCCGCTGTGTCCCCTACTATTTCCCCGCTGTGACCCGCTGTGTCCATGCTGTGTCCCCCGCTGTGTGCATGCTCTCCCCCGGTTTGTCCCCCACTGGGTCCCGCTGTGTCCTGCTGTGTCCCCGCTCTGGCCCGCTGTGTCCTGCTGTGTCCGCCTCTATGTCCCACGCTGTGTCCGGCTGTGTCCCTGCTGTCCCCCGCTGTGTCCCCTGCTGTGTCCCCGCTGTGTCCAGCTCTGTCCCATTTTGTCCCGCTGTGTCCCGCTGTGTCCCTGCTTTGTGCCCTGCTTTGTCCCCTCTGTGTCCCGCTGTGTCCCGCTCTGACCCCCGCTGTGTCCCGCTGTGTCCCCTGCTGTGTCCCCCACTGGGTCCCGCTGTGTCCTCGCTCTGTCCCCCGCTGTGTCCCACTGTGTCCCTGGTGTGTCCTCGCTGTGTAATCTCTATGTCCTTCTGTGTCCCCGCTGTGTCCCACTGTGTCCCCCGCTGTGTCCCCGCTGTGTCCTCCTGTGTCCCTCTGTGTCCTCGCTGTGTCCTTCTGTATCCCGCTGTGTCCCCCGCTGTGCACCCCACGATTTCCCCGCTGTGACGCGCTGTGTCCATGCTGTGTCCCCCGCTGTGTCCCACTGTGTTCCCGCTGTGTCCGCCTCTGTGTCCCACGCTGTGTCCCGCTGTGTTCCCGCTGTGTTCCAGCTGGGTCCGGCTGTGTCCCGCTGTGTCCACGCTGTGTCCACGCTGTGTCCCGCTGTGTCCCTGGTGTGTCCTCGCTGTGTAATCTCTATGTCCCTCTGAGTCCCCGCTGTGTCCCGCAGTGCCCCCTTATGTCCCCGCTGTGTCCTCGCTGTGTCCTTCTGTATCCCGCTGTGTCCCCCGCTGTGTCCCCCACTATTTCCCCGCTGTGAAACGCTGTGTCCCGCAGTGTCCCTGCTGTGTCCTCGCTGTATCCCCAGCTGTGTCCCACTGTGTCCCCCGCTGTGTCCCCGCTGTGTCCACGCTATGTTCTCCTGTGTCCCGCTGTGTCCTCGCTGTGTCCTTCTGTATCCCGCTGTGTCCCCCGATGTGTCCCCCACTATTTCCCCGCTGTGACCACTGTGTCCATGCTGTGTCCCCCGCTGTGTCCCGCTGTGTCCCGCTATGTGTCTGCTGTGTTACCCGCTGTGTCCCGCTGTGTCCCCGATGTCGCCCGCTGTGTCCCGTTGTGTCCCCGCTGTCCGCATATGTGTCCCCGCTGTCCGCCGCTGTGTCCCCTGCTGTGTCCCGCTGTGTCCTCGCTGTGTCCCCCGCTGTGTCCCACTGTGTCCCCCGCTGTGTCCCTCACTGTGTCCCGCTGTGTCCCCCGCTGTGTCCTGCTGTGTCCCGCTGTGTCCCCGCTGTCCGCCGGTGTGTCAACGCTGTCCCCCACTGTGTCCCCCGCTGTGTCCTGCTGTGTCCTCGCTGTGTCCTCCTGTGTCCCGCTGTGTCCTCGCTGTGTCCTTCTGTATCCCGCTGTGTCCCCTGCTGTGTCCCCCACTAGTTCCTCACTGTGAGCCGCTGTGTCCATGCTGTGTCCCCCGCTGTGTCCCGCTGTGCCCCGCTGTGTGTCCCGCTGTGTTCCCCGCTGTGTCCCGCTGTGTCCCACTGTGTGCCTGCTCTCCCCCGGTGTGTCCCCCGCTGTGTCCCGCTGTGTCCTGCTGTGTCCCCGCTGTGTCCCGCTGTGTCCCGCTGTGTCCCCGCTGTGTCCCCGCTGTGTCCCGATGTGTACCGCTGTGTCTGCCTCTGTGTACCCCGCTTTGTCACATGCTGTGTCCCCCGCTGTGTCCTGCTGTGTCCACGCTGTGTACCCCGC
>NW_012301715.1:0-3303 GCF_000151885.1 Dipodomys ordii | reverse complement strand
GTGGGACACAGACGGGACAAAGCGTGAGACACAGCGGGGGACAGAGCGGGAGACAGCGGGGGTCACAGCGAGGACACAGCGGGACAGAGCGGGGACACAGCGGGGGACAAAGCGGAACACCACGGAACACAGTGGGACACAGCGGGACACAGCGGGACACTGCAGGGGACACAGCGGAACACAGTGGGGGACAGAGCTTGGGACACAGCGAGACACAGCAGGGACAAAGCTGGACACAGCGGGGTATACACAGCCGGACACAGCGGGGCCACAGAGGGACAAGCGGGGGAAAAAGCGGGACACAACGTGAACACAGCAGTGGACACAGCGGGACACAGCAGGGGACACAGCGGGACACAGCGGGGGACACAGCGTGGGACACAGCGGGGGACACAGGGAGGACACAGCAGGACACAGCAGGGACACAGCGGGACTCAGCGGGTGACACAACAGTATACAGCAGGACACAGCGGGGCCACAGGAGGGACACAGCAGAGGACACAGCGGGACACAGCGGGACACAGCGGGGGACACAGCGGGACACATAGGGGGACACTGAGGGGTACACAGCTTGACACAGTGGGGAACACAGTGAGGACACAGCGGTACCCAGCGGGACACAGCGTCGATTCAGCGGGGACACAGCGGGACACAGTGGGGACACAGCGGGACTCAGCGGTGACACAGCAGTAAACAGCGGGACACAGCAGGGACACAGCAGGGACACAGCGGGGGACACAGCGGGACACAGCGGGGTACACAGCTGGGAACACAAGGGGACACATTGGGGGACACAGCGAGGACCCAGCGGAACACAGTGTGGGACACAGCAATGACACAGCGGGACACAGCGGGACACAGCGGAGGACACAGTGAGGACACAGCGGGTCACAGCTGGACACAGCGTGGAACAAAGAAGGAGACAGTGTGGGACACAGCGAGCACACAGTGGGACACAGCGGGGGAAACAGCGGGACACAGCAGTGTACACAGTGGGACAGAGCGGGAAACACAGCGAGATCACAGCGGGGGACAAAGCGGGACACCACGGGACACAGTGTGACACAGCGGGACACAGCGGGGACACTGCAGGGACACAGCGGGACAAAGCGGGGGACACAGCAGGACACAGCAGGACAGAGCGGGGTACACAGCAGGACACAGTGGGAAACACAGCAAGGACACAGCGGGGGACAAAGCGCGACACCACGGGACACAGTGTGACACAGAGAGACACAGCGGGGACACTGCAGGAACACAGCGGGACAAAGCGGGGGACACAGCGGGACACAGCGGGGGACACAGCGGGAGACAGCAGGGGACAGAGAGGGGACACAGTGGGACACAGCCGGGACACAGGTGGACACAGCAGGGTACAGAGCGGGACACAGCGGGCACACAGTGGGGACACAGCGGGACACAGCGGGACACAGCGGGACACAGCGGGGACACAGTGGGACACAGTGGGACAAAGTGGATACACAGCGGGACACAGCAGGCACACAGCGGGGACACAGCGGACACAGCATGACACAGCGGGGGACACAGCGGGACACAGTGGGGGACCCAGTGAGGACACAGCGGGACACAGCAGGGGACACAGCGAGTACAAAGCGGGGGACACAGCGGGGGACAAAGCGTGACACAGCGGGGAATACAGCGAGGACACAGCGGGACACAGCGGGGGACACAGCGAGGACACATCGGGGGACACAGCAGGACACAGCGGGGAACACAGCGAGGACACAACAGCACCCAGCAGGACACAGCGTCGATATAGCGGGGACACAGGGTTACACAGCGTGGTACCCAGCTGTGGACACAACGGGACAGAGTGGGGGCACAGCGAGACACATCGGGACACAGCGAGGACAAAGCGGGACACATTGGTGACACAGCGGGGAAAACAGCAGGACACAGCAGCGGACACAGCGGGGGACACAGCGCGACACAGCAAGACATAGCATGGACACAGCAGTAGACACATCGGGACTTAGCGGGGGACACAGCTGGGGACACAACGGGACACAGCGGTGGACACAGCGAGGACACAGCAGGACCCACCGGGACCCAGCGGGGGACACAGCGAGGACACAGCAGGACACAGTGGGGGACACAGCGAGGACACAGCGGGGGACACAGCGGGACACAGCGGGGAACACAGCGAGGACAAGGCGGGACCCAGCGGGACACAGCGTCGATACAGCGGCGACACAGCGTTACACAGCGTGGTACTCAGCTGTGGACACAACGGGACACAGTGGGGGCACAGCCGGACACAGCGGGACACAGTGGGACACAGCGGGGACAAAGCGTGAGACACAGCGAGGGACAGAGCGAGAGACAGTGGGGAACACAGCGAGGACACAGCGGGACACAGCGTCGATACAGCGGGGACACAGCGTTACACAGCGTAGTACACATCTGTTTACACAACGGGACACAGTGGGGGCACAGCCGGACACAGCGGGACACAGTGGGACACAGCGGGGACAAAGCATGAGACACAGCAGGGGACAGAGAGGGAGACAGCAGGGGACACAGCGAGGAAACAGCGGGACACAGCAGTGACACAGCGGGGACTCAGCGGGGGACACAGCGGGACACAGCGGGGGACACAGCGAGGACACAGCGGGACACAGCGGGACACAGCGTAGATACAGCAGGCACACAGCGTTACACAGCGTGGTACACAGCTGTGGACACAACGAAATACAGTGGGGGCACAGCGGGACACAGCGGGACACAGTGGGACACAGCGGGGACAAAGCGTGAGACATAGCGGGGGACAGAGCGGGAGACAGCGGGGGACACAGCGAGGACACAGCGGGACACAGCGGGGACTCAGCGGGGGACACAGCGGGAGACAAAGAGGGACACCACGGAACACAGCGGGACACAGCGGGAAACAGCAGTGACCCTGCGGGGACACAGTGGGACACAGCTGGGGACACAGCGGGACACAGAGGTGGACAGGGCGGGAAACAGAGGGGGACAGAGCGTGGGACACAGCAAGACACAGCAGGGACAAAGCTGGACACAGCGGGGTACACAGAGGGACACAGCGGGGACGCAGCGGGGAAACAGCGTGACACAGCAGGACACAGCGGGACACAGCGGGGGACACAGCAGTACACAGCAGGACAAAGCGGGACACAGCGGGGACACAGCAGAGACACAGCGGGGGACACAGCGGGACAGAGTGGGGTACACAGCTGGGGACACAGCGAGGACACAGCGGGAACATAGCGGGACACAGCGGGAACATAGCAGGACACAGCGGGGTCACAGAGTGGTACACAG
>NW_012301714.1:0-1875 GCF_000151885.1 Dipodomys ordii | reverse complement strand
GCTTCTCCTTCTTCTCCTCCTCCTCCATCTCTCTCTCTCTCTCTTCTTCTTGTCTTCATCATCTCTTCTTCCTCTTCTCTTTCTTCTGCTTCTGTATTCCTACTTCTACTTCTACTACTTCTCTTTCTACTTCTCATTCTACTTCTACTTCTCCTTCTACTTCTCCTATTGCTTCTGCTACTCTTCCTTCTCCTTCTCCTACTTCTACTTCTTCTTCTTCGTCTGCTTCTTCTGCTTCTCCAGCTTCTCCTTCTGCATCTTCTTCTGCTTCTTCTTCTCCTTCTGCTGCTTCTTCTGCTTCTGCTTCTCCTTCTAATTCTCCTTCTACTTCTGCTTCTGTTTTTCCTTCTCCTCCTCGTTCTTCTGCTTTTCCTTCTGCTTCTGCTGCAACTGCTACTGCTTCTGCTTCTTATGTTTCTGCTGCTTCTGATTCTCTTTCCGCTTCTCTTTCCGCTTCTGCTTCTCCTTCAGCTTCTCATTCTGCTTCTCCAGATTCTGCTTTTTCTGCTTCTCCTGCTTCTCATTCTTCTGCTTCTGCTTCTTCGGCTTCTTCTGCTTCTGCTTCTCCTGCTGCTGCTTCTTCTGCTTCTCCTGCTTCTCCTTCTGCTTTTCCTTCTGTTTCTGCTTCTGCTTCTGCTTCTTCTCCTTCTGTTTCTTCTGCTTCTGCTTCTCCTGCTTCTGCTTCTCCTGCTTTTCTTTCTGCTTCTCTTTCTGCTTCTCCTTCTCCTTCTTCTGCTTCTCCTTCTGCTTCTTCTTCTCCTTCTGCTTCTGCTTCAATTTCCCCTTCTGCTTCTCATTCTGCTTCTGCGTCTTCTGTTTCTTCTGCTTCTCCTGCTTCTGCTTCTCCTAGTTCTCGTGCTGCTTCTCCTTCTGCGTCTCTTTCTGCTTCTGCTTATCCTTTTGATTCTCCTACTTCTAATCCTTCTCTTTCGCCTTCTCCGTCTTCTTCTTCTGCTTCTCCTGCTTCTTATTCTTCTCCTGCTTCTCTTTCTGCTTCTCCTTCTGCCTCTGCTTCTCCTTCTGCTTCTGCTTCTGCTCTTCTCCTTCTTCTGTTTCTTTTGCTTCTGTTTCTTCTGCTTCTTCGTCTTCTGTTTCTTCCGATTCTACTTTTGCTTCTTCTTCTTCTCCTCTTTCTGCTTCTACTTCTGCTTCTTCTGATTCTCCTGCTTTTCCTTCTTGTTCTCCTTCTGCTTCTTTTGCTTAATCTTTTTCTTCTGCTTCTGCTTCTCCTGCTTCTGCTTCTACTGCTTCTCCTTATGCTTCTCCTTATGCTTCTCCTTATGCTGCTGCTTATTCTTCTTCTTCCTCTTCTTCTTCCTCTTCTTCTTCTTCTTCTTCTTCTTCTTCTTCTTCTTCTTCTTCTTCTTCTTCTTCTTCTTCTTCTTCTTCTTCTTCTTCTTCTTCTTCTCTTTCTTCTGCTTCTGCTTTTCCTGCTTCTTCTGCTTCTACTGCTTCTCTTTCTGCTTCTCCTTCTGCTTCTCCTATTGTTTCTGCTGCCCTTCCTTCTCCTTCTCCTTCTCCTTCTTCTGCTTCTCCTTCCGCTTCTGCTTCTTCTGCTTCTCCTGCTTCTCGTTCTGCATCTTCTGCTTCTGCTTCTCCTTCTGCAGCTTCTTCTGCTTCTGCTACTCCTTCTAATTCTCCTTCTACTTCTCTTTCTGCTGCTCCTTCTCCTTCTTCTGCTTCTCCCTCTGATTCTTCTTCTTATGCTTATTCTTTTCCTACTGCTTCTGCTTCTCCTGCTTCTGCTCCATCTGCTTCTACTTCTTCTCCTTATGCTTCTCCTTCTTCTTCTTCTTCTTCTTCTTCTTCTTCTTCTTCTTCTTCTTCTTCTTCATTACTTCTTCTTCTTCTTCTTCTTCTTCTCTTCTTCTCTTC
>NW_012301713.1:0-3303 GCF_000151885.1 Dipodomys ordii | reverse complement strand
AGAAGCAGCAGAAACCCGGAAAGTAGAAGCAGAAGAATCAGACCAAGCAGAAGAAGCAGAGGATGAACGAGAAAGCAGAAGAAGATCAAGAGGAAGGGGAAGGATTAGGAGTAGGAGAAACAGAAGGGATAAGCAGAAGCAGAAAGAGAAGGAGAATGAGAAGGAGAAGCAGAAGAAGCAGAAGAAGCAGAAGCAGGAGAAGCAGAAGCAGAATGAAAAGCAGAAGAAGGAGAAATTGAAACAGAAGAAGATGCAGAAGAAGAAGCAGAAGCAGTAGTAGAAGCAGAAGAAGGAGAAGCAGAAGGAGAAGCATAAAGAGAAACAGAAGGAGAAGCAGGAGAAGCAGAAGCAGGAGAAGCAGAATCAGAAGAAATAGAAGAAGGAGAAGAAGCAGAAGCAGAAAGAGAAGCAGAAACAGAAGGAGAAGCAAAAATAGAAGCAGAAGAAGCCGAAGAAGCAAAAGCAGAACCTAAAGCAGAAGGAGAAGCAGGAGAAGCAGAAGAAGCAGAATCTGGAGAAGAAGAAGGAGAACCAGAAGGAGAAGCAGAAGCAGAAAGAGAAGCAAAAGCAGAAGGAGAAGCAGAAGGAGAAGCAGAAGAAACAGAAGAAGCAGAATCAGTAGCAGAAGAAGCTGAAGATGCAGAACCAGAAAGAGAAGCAGAAGTAATAGCAGAAGAACGAGAAGGAGAAACAGAAGGAGAAGCAGAAGGAGACGCAGGAAAAGCAGAAGAAACAGAAGCAGACGGAGAAGAAGGAGAAGGAGAAGCCGAAGCAGAAGAAGAAGCAGAAGGAAAAGCACAAGCAGAAGGAGATGCAGAAGGAGAAGCAGGAGATGCAGAAGAAGCAGAAGCAGAAGGAGAAGAAGAAGGAGAAGAATAAGAATCAGAAGAAGCAGAAGGAGAAGTAGAAAGAGAAGCCGACGAAGAGAAGCAGAACGAGAATCAGGAGAAGCAGAAGAAGCAGAGCGTGAGAAGCAGAAGCAAAAGAAACAGAAGAAATAGAAGGAGCAGAAGCAGAAGGAGAAGCAGAAGCAGAAGGAGAAGCAGAAAGAGAAGCAGGAGAAGCAGAAGAAGCAGGAGAAGCAGAAGCAGAAGAAACAGGAGAAGCCGAAGAAGCAGCAGCAGAATCTGAAGCAGAAGGAGAAACAGAAGAAGCACAATCTGAAGCAGAAGCAGAAGAAACAGAAATAGTAGAATAAGCAGAAGCAGAAGCAGCAGGAGAAGCAGAAGAAGAAGATGGAGAAGGCGAAAGAGAAAGAGGAAGATTAGGAGTAGGAGAAGCAAAAGGATAAGCAGAAGCAGAAAGAGACGCAGAAGGAGAAGCAGCAAGAGAAGCAGGAGAAGCAGAAGAAACAGAAGGCGCAGAAGCAGAATGAGAAGCAGAAGGAGAAATTGAAGCAGAAGCAGAAGCAGAAGGAGAAACAGAAGCAGAAGAAGGAGAAGGAGAAGAAGAAGCAGAAAGAGAAGCCGAACGAGAAGCAGGAGAAGCAGAAGCAGGAGAAGCAGAAACAGAAGAAACAGAAGAAGTAGAAGAAACAGAAGGAGAAGCAGAAACAGAAGGAAAATCAGAAAGAGAAGCAGGAGAAGCAGAAGGAGCAGCAGCAGGAGAAGCAGAAGCAGAAGAAGCAGAAGCAGAACCTGAAGCAGAAGGAGAAGCAGGAGAAGCAGAATCTGGAGAAGCAGAAGGAGAAGCAGAAGCAGAAAGAGAAGCAAAAGCAGAAGGAGAAGCAGAACTAGAAGCAGAAGAAACAGAAGAAGCAGAGGCAGTAGCAGAAGAAGCAGAAGATGCAGAAGCAGAAGGAGAAGCAGAAGGAAAAGCAGAAGAACGAGAAGGTGAAGGAGAAGGAGAAACAGAAGGAGAAGCAGAAAGAGAAGCAGAAGAAGGAGCAGGAGAAGGAAAAGCAGCAGGAGAAGCAGAAAGAGCAGCAGAAGGAGGAGCAGGAGATGCAGAAACAGGAGAAGCATAAGCAGAACAAACAGGAGAAGGACAAGAAGCAGAAGCAGATATGGAGAAGCAGATACAGAAGGAGAAGCAGAAAGAGAAGGAGGGGAAGCAGAAGAAGCTGAAGCAGGAGAAGCAGAAGCATAAGAATCCGAAGAAGCAGAAGGAGAACCTGAAGCAGAAGGAGAAGCAGGAGAAGCAGAAGAAGCAGAATCTGGAGAAGGAGAAGGAGAAGCAGAAGGAGAAGCAGAAGCAGAAAGAGAATCAAAAGCAGAAGGAGAAGCAGAAGAAACAAAAGAAGTAGAAGCAGTAGCAGTTGAAGCAGAAGCAGAACGAGAAGCAGAAGGAAAAGCAGAAGAACAAGAAGGAGAAGGGAAACAGAAGGAGATGCAGTAGGAGAATAAGAAGAGAAGGAGAAGCAGAAGAAGATGCAGAAGGAGAAGCAGAAGAAGCAGAAGCAGAAGCAGAAGGAGAAGAAGGAAAAGCAGAAGAAGCAGAAGCAAAAGGAGAAGCAAAAGAAGGAGAAGGAGAAGCAGAGGCAGAAGAAGAAGCATAAGGACAAGCACAAGCAGAAGGAGATGCAGAAGGAGAAGCAGGAGAAACAGAAGAAGCAGAAGATGAAGGAGAAGCAGAAGTAGGAGAAGGAGAAGGAGGAGAAGCAGAAGGAGAAGCAGAAGCGGAATGAGAAGCAGAAAGAAAAGCAGGAGATGCACAAGAAGCAGAAGCAGAAGAAGCCGAAAGAGAAGAAGCAGAAGAAGCAGAAACAGAAGCAGATGTAGAAGCAGAAGCAGAAGGAGAAGCAGCAGAACAAGTAGAACCAGAAATTCAGGCAGGAGAAACAGAAGAAGCAGAAGCAGAAAGAGAAGCAAAAAGAGAAGCAGAAGGAGAAGTAGAAGAAGCAGCAGAAGGAGAAGCAGCAGAAGAAGCAGAAAAACAAGCAGGAGAAGCAGAAGCAGAAAGAGAAGTAGAAGCAGAAGAAGCAGAAGCAGAAGAAGAAGCAGTAGAAGCATAAGAAGCAGAAGCAGGAGAAGCAGAAGCAGAAGAAAAAGAAGAAGCATAAGAAGCAGAAGCAGAAGCAGAGGGAGAAACAGAAGAAGGAGAAGGAGCAGCAGAAGGTGAAGCAGAAGGAGATGGAGAAGCAGAAAGAGAAGCAGAAACAGAAGGAAAAGAAGAAGGATTAGTTGGAGAATCAGAAGAAGCAGAAGCAGAAAGAGAAGCAGAAGAAGGAGAAGGAGAAGCAGAGCAGAGGAAAGGAAGGAGAAGCAGATGAGAGAGAGAGAGAGAGAGAGAGAGAGAGAGAGAGAGAGAGAGAGAGAGAGAGAGAGAGAGAGGGAGAGAGAGAATAGAAGAAGAAGAGAGAGA
>NW_012301712.1:0-3303 GCF_000151885.1 Dipodomys ordii | reverse complement strand
GCAGAAGGAGAAGCAGAAGAAGGAGAAGGAGAAGCAGAAAGAGAAGCAGAACGAGAAGCAGGAGAAGCAGAAGCAGGAGAAGCAGAAGCAGAAGAAACAGAAGGAGAAGAAGCAGAAGCAGAAGGAGAAGCAGAAACAGAAGGAAAAGCAGAAAGAGAAGCAGGAGAAGGAGAAGAAGCAGTAGCAGGAGAAGCAGAAGCAGAAGAAGCCGAAGAAGCAGAAGCAGAACCTGAAGCAGAAGGAGAAGTAGGAGAAGCAGAAGAAGCAGAATCTGGAGAAGCAGAAGGAGAAGCAGAAGCAGAAAGAGAAGCAAAAGCAGAAGGAGAAGCAGAAGGAGAAGCAGAAGAAACAAAAGAAGCAGAGGCAGTAGCAGAAGAAGCAGAAGATGCAGAAGCATAAGGAGAAGCAGAAGGAAAAGCAGAAGAACGAGAAGGAGAAACAGAAGGAGAAGCAGAAAGAGAAGCAGAAAAAGGAGCAGGAGAAAGAAAAGCAACAGGAGAAGCAGAAAGAGCATCAGAAGGAGAAGCAGGAAATGCAGAAACAAGAGAAGCAGAAGCAGAAGAAACAGGAGAAGGACAAGAAGCAGAAGCAGAAGGAGAAGCAGAAACAGAAGGAGAAGCAGAAAGAGAAGTAGGGGAAACAGAAGAAGCAGAAGCAGGAGAAGCAGAAGCATAAGAATCCGAAGAAGCAGAAGCAGAACCTGAAGCAGAAGGAGAAGCAGGAGAAGCAGAAGAAGCAGAATCTGGAGAAGCAGAATGAGAAGCAGAAGGAGAAGCAGAAGCAGAAAGAGAATCAAAAGCAGAAGGAGAAGCAGAAGAAGTAGAAGCCGTAGCAGTTGTAGCAGAAGCAGAACGAGAAGCAGAAGGAAAAGCAGAAGAACAAGAAGGAGAAGGAGAAACAGAAGGAGAAACACAAGAAGAAGCAGAAAGAGAAGCAGCTAAAGCAGCAGAGGAAGAAGCAGAAGGAGAATCAGAAGGAGAAGCAGAAGAAGGAGAAGGAGAAGCAGAAGAAGATGCAGAAGGAGAAGCAGAAGAAGCAGAAGAAGCAGAAGCAGAAGGAGAAGAAGGACAAACAGAAGAAGCAGAAGCAAAAGGAGAAGCAAAAGAAGGAGAAGGAGAAGCAGAAGCAGAATAAGAAGCATAAGGACAAGCACAAGCAGGAGATGCAGAAGGAGGAGCAGGAGAAGCAGAAGAAACAGAAGCTGAAGGAGAAGCAGAAGTAGGAGAAGGAGAAGGAGGAGAAGCAGAAGCAGAAGGAGAAGCAGAAGCGGAATGAGAAGCAGAAAGAGAAGCAGGAGAAGGACAGAAGCAGAAGCAGGAGAAGCCGAAAGAGAAGAATCAGAAGAGGCAGAAACAGAAGCAGAAGTAGAAGCAGAAGTAGAAGGAGAAGCAGCAGAAGAAGTAGAACCAGAAATTCAGGCAGGAGAAACAGAAGAAGCAGAAGCAGAAGGAGAAGCAAAAAGAGAAGCAGAAGAAGAAGTAGAAGAAGCAGCAGAAGGAGAAGCAGCCTAAGAAGCAGAAAAAGAAGTAGGAGAAGCAGAAGCAGAAAGAGAAGTAGAAGCAGAAGAAGCAGAAGCAGAAGAAGAAGCAGTAGAAGCATAAGAAGCAGAAGCAGGAGAAGCAGAAGCAGAAGAAAAAGAAGAAGCATAAGAGGCAGAAGAAGAGGGAGACACAGAAGAAGGAGAAGGAACAGCAGAAGGTGAAGCAGAAGGAGATGCAGAAGCAGAAGGAGAAGAAGAAGGAGAAGTTGGAGAATCAGAAGAAGCAGAAGAAGAAGCAGAAAGAGTAGCAGAAGAAGGAGAAGGAGAAGCAGAACGAGAAGGACAAGCAGGAGAAGCAGAAGAAGCAGAAGCGGGAGAAGCAGAAGCAGAAGCAGAAGCAGAAGCAGAAGCAGAAGCAGAAGAAGAAGAAGAAGAAGAAGAAGAAGAAGAAGAAGAAGAAGAAGAAGAAGAAGAAACAGAAGAAGGAGAAGGAGCAGAAGGAAAAGCAGAAGCAGAAGGAGAAGTAGAAAGAGAAGCAGAAGGAGCAGTAGCAGGAGAAGCAGAAGCAAAAGAAACAGAAGAAGCCCAAGAACCAGAAGGAGAACCTGAAGCAGAAGGAGAAGCAGAAGCAGGAGAAGCTGGAAAAGCAGAAGCAGAAGAAACAGAACAAGCAGAAGAAGCAGAAACAAAACGAGAAGCAGAAGAAGAAGAAGAAGGAGAAAGAGAAGGATTAGGAGTAGGAGGAGCAGAAGCAGAATTAGAAACAGAAAGAGAAGCAGAAGGAGAAACAGAAGAAGCAGAAGCAGGAGAAGCAGAAGCAGAAGCAGAATGAGAAGCACAAGAAGGAGAAATTGAAGGAGAAGGAGAATGGGACGGAGAAGCAGAAGGAGAAGTAGGAGAAGCAGAAAAAGAAGCAGGAGAAGCAGAAGCAGAAGAAGGAGAAGAGCAGAAGCAGAAGGAGAAGCAGAAGCAGAAGGAGAAGCAGAAGAAGCAGAAGCTGATGCAGAAGAAGAAAAAGAAACAGAAAAAGCAGAAGAAGCAGAAGAAGAAGCAGAAGGAGAAGCAGAAGAAGAAGAAGGAGAAAGAGAAAGAGAAGGATGAGGAGTAGGAGAAACAGAAGGAAAAGCAGAAGCAGAAAGAGAAGCAGGAGAAGCAGAAGAAGCAGGAGAAGCAAAAGCAGAAGAAAAAGAAGAAGCATAAGTAGCAGAAGCAGAGGGAGAAACAGAAGAAGGAGAAGGAGCAGCAGAAGGTGAAGCAGAAGGAGATGCAGAAGCAGATAGAGAAGCAGAAACAGAAGGAGAAGAAGAAGGGGAAGTTGGAGAATCAGAAGAAGCAGAAGCAGAAAGAGCAGAAGAAGGAGAAGGAGAAGCAGAAGGAGAAGGAAAAGCAGGAGAAGCAGAAGAAGCAGAATCGGGAGAAGCAGAAGAAGAAGAAGAAACAGAAGAAGGAGAAGGAGCAGAAGGAGAAGCAGAAGCAGAAGGAGAAGCAGAAAGAGAAGCAGAAGAAGCAGTAGCAGGAGAAGCAGAAGCAGAAGAAACAGAAGAAGCCCAAGAACCAGAAGGAGAACCTGAAGCAGAAGGAGAAGCAGAAGCAGCAGAAGCTGGAAAAGCAGAAGCAGAAGAAAAAGAAGAAGCATAAGTAGCAGAAGCAGAGGGAGAAAGAGAAGAAGAGGAAGGAGCAGCAGAAGGTGAAGCAGAAGGAGACGCAGAAGCAGAAAGAGAAGCAGAAACAGAAGGAGAAGAAGAAGGAGAAGTTGAAGAATCAGAAGAAGCAGAAGCAGAATCAGAAAGAGCAGCAGAAGAAGGAGAAGGAGAAGCAGAAGG
>NW_012301711.1:0-3303 GCF_000151885.1 Dipodomys ordii | reverse complement strand
TAAGCAGGAAGAGAAGGAGGGAAGCAGAAGAAGCAGAAGCAGGAGAAGCAGAAGCATAAGAATGTGAAGAAGCAGAAGGAGAACCTGAAGCAGAAGGAGAAGCAGGAGAAGCAGAAGAAGCAGAATCTGAAGAAGCAGAATAAGAAGCAGAACGAGAAGCAGAAGCAGAAAGAGAATCAAAAGCAGAAGGAGAAGCAGAAGAAACAGAAGAAGTAGAGCAGAAGCAGTTGTAGCAGAAGCAGAAGGAAAAGCAGAAGAACAAGAAGGAGAAGGAGAAACAGAAGGAGAAACAGAAGGAGAAGCAGAAAGAGACGCAGGTAAAGCAGAAGAAGAAGAAGCAAAAGGAGAATCAGAAGGAGAAGCAGAAGAAGATGCAGAATGAGAAGCAGGAGAAGCAGAAGAAGCAGAAGCAGGAGGAGTAGCAGGAAAAGCAGAAGAAGCAGAAGCAAAAGGAGAAGAAAAAGAAGGAGAAGGAGAAGCAGAAGCAGAAGCATAAGGACAAGCAAAAGCAGAAGGAGATGCAAAAGCAGAAGGAGATGCAGAAGGAGAAGCGGGAGAAGCAGAAGAATCAGAAGCTGAAGGAGAAGCAGAAGTAGGAGAAGGAGAAGGAGGAGAAGCAGAAGGAGAAGTAGAAGTAGAATGAGAAGCAGAAAGAGAAGCAGGAGAAGGACAAGAAGCAGAAGCAGAAGCCGAAAGAGAAGAAGCAGAAGAAGCAGAAACATTAGCAGAAGGAGAAGCAGAAGCAGAAGGAGAAGCAGCAGAAGAAGTAGACCCAGAAATTCAGGCAGGAGAAACAGAAGAAGCAGAAGCAGAAGGAGAAGCAAAAAGAGAAGCACAAGGAGTAGTAAAAGAAGCAGCAGAAGAAGAAGCAGAAAAACAAGCAGGAGAAGCAGAAGCAGAAAGAGAATTAGAAGCTGAAGAAGCAGAACCAGAAGAAGAAGCAGTAGAAGCAGAAGAAGCAGAAGCAGGAGAAGCATAAGCAGAAGAAAAAGAAGAAGCATAAGAAGCAGAAATAGAAGCAGAGGGAGAAACAGAAGAAGGAGAAGGAGCAGCAGAAGGTGAAGCAGAAGGAGATGCAGAAGCAGAAAGAGAAGCAGAAACAGAAGGAGAAGTTGGAGAATCAGAAGAAGCAGAAGCAGAAAGAGAAGCAAAAGAGGGAGAAGGAGAACCAGAAGCAGAAGGACAATCAGGAGAAGCAGAAGAAGCAGAAGCGGGAGAAGCAGAAGAAGAAGAAGAAACAGAAGAAGGAGAAGGAGCAGAAGGAGAAGCAGAAGCAGAAGGAGAAGCAGAAATAGAAACAGAAGCAGAAGAAGCAGTTGCAGGAGAAGCAGAAGCAGAAGAAACAGAAGAAGCTGAAGAAGCAGAAGGAGAACCTGAAGCAGAAGGAGAAGCAGAAGCATCAGAAGCTGGAAAAGCAGAAGCAGAAGATACAGAACAAGCAGAAGAAGCAGAAGCAGAACGAGAAACAGATGAATAAGAAGGAGAAAGAGAAGGATTAGGAGTAGGAGGAGCAGAAGCAGAATAAGAAGCAGAAAGAGAAGCAGAAGGAGAAGCAGAAGGAGAAACAGAAGAAGCAGAAGCAGGAGAAGCAGAAGCAGAAGCAGAATGAGACGCACAAGAAGGAGAAATTGAAGGAGAAGGAGAATGAGACGGAGAAGCAGAAGGAGAAGTAGGAGAAGCAGAAGAAGGAGAAGCAGGAGAAGCAGATGCAGAAGAAACAGAAGAAGAAGAGCAGAAGCAGAAGGAGAAACAGAAGCAGAAGGAGAAGCAGAAGAAGCAGAAGCTGAAGCAGAAGAAACTGAAAAAGCAGAAAAAGAAGAAGAAGCAGAAGAAGAACAAGCAGGAAAATCCTAAGAAGAAGAAGCAGAAGGAGAAAGAGAAGGATTAGGAGTAGGAGAAACAGACGGATAAGCAGAAGCAGAAAGAGAAGGAGAAGGAGAAGGAGAAGCAGGAGAAGCAGACGAAGCAGAAGCAGGAGAAGCAGAAGAAGAATGAAAAGCAGAAGAAGGAGAAATTGAAACAGAAGAAGATGCAGAAGGAGAAGCAGAAGCAGAAGCAGAAGGAGAAGCAGAAGAAGGAGAAGGAGAAGCAGAAGGATAAGAATAAAGAGAAACAGAAGGAGAAGCAGGAGAAGCAGTAGAAGCATAAGCAGAAGAAATAGAAGAAGGAGAAGAAACAGAAGCAGAAAGAGAAGCAGAAACAGAAGGAGAAGCAGAAATAGAAGCAGAAGAAGCCGAAGAAGCAGAAGCAGAACCTGAAGCGGAAGGAGAAGCAGAAGAAGCAGAATCTGGAGAAGAAGAAGGAGAACCAGAAGGAGAAGCAGAAGCAGAAAGAGAAGCAAAAGCAGGAGGAGAAGCAGAAGAAATAGAAGAAGCAGAAACAGTAGCCGAAGAAGCTGAAGATGCAGAAGCAGAAAGAGAAGCAGAAGGAATAGCAGAAGAACGAGAAGGAGAAGGAGAAACAGAAGGAGAAGAAGAAGGAGAAGCAGAAGGAGAATCAGGAAAGGCAGAAGAAGCAGAATCAGACGGAGAAGCAGAAGAAGGAGAAGGAGAAGCAGAAGAAGAAGCAGACGAAAAGCACAAGCAGAAGGAGATGCAGAAGGAGAAGCAGGAGAATCAGAAGAAGCAGAAGCAGAAGGAGAGAAGAAGTAGAAGAAGCAGAATCCAAAGAAGCAGAAGCAGAAGTAGAAAGAGAAGCCGACGAAGAGAAGCAGAACGAGAAGCAGGAGAAGCAGAAGAAGCAGAAGTGGGAGAAGCAGAAGAAGAAGAAACAGAAGAAGGAGAAGGAGCAGAAGCAGAAGGAGAAGGAAAAGCAGAAGGAGAAGCTGAAAGAGAAGCAGGAAAAGCAGAAGAAGCAGAAGCAGGAGAAGCAGAAGCAGAAGAAACAGGAGAAGGACAAGAAGCAGAAGCAGAAGGAGAAGCAGAAACAGAAGGAGAAGCAGAAAGAGGAGGGGAAGCAGAAGAAGCAGAAGCAGGAGAAGCAGAAGCATAAGAATCCGAAGAAGCAGAAGCAAAACCTGAAGCAAAAGCAGAAGCAGGAGAAGCATAAGAAGCAGAACCTGGAGAAGTTGAATGAGAAGCTGAAGGAGAAGCAGAAGCTGAAAGAGAATCAAAAGCAGAAGGAGACGCAGAAGAAACAGAAGAAGCAGTAGCAGTTGCAGCAGAAGCAGAAGGAGAAGCAGAAAGAAAAGCAGAAGAACGAGACGGAGAAGGAGAAACAGAAGGAGAAGCAGAAGGAGAAGCAGAAGGAGAAGCAGAAGAAGCAGAAGGAGAAACAGAAGGAGGAGAAGAAGAAGGAAAAGCA
>NW_012301710.1:0-3304 GCF_000151885.1 Dipodomys ordii | reverse complement strand
CAGAGGAGAAACAGCGGGGACACAGCGGGGACTCAGCAACGACACAGCGGGGAACACAGCGGGACACAGCGGGGGACACAGCGGGGGACAAAGAGACGGACACAGCGGGACACAGTGGGACACATCGGGGACACAGCAGGGACACAGCGGGACACAGCGGGGACCCTGAGGGACACAGCTGGACACAGCGGGGACAAAGAGAGAAAAGAGCGGGACACAGCGTCGACACAGTGGGGACACAGCAAGACACAGCGGGGGAGAGCGGGGACACAGAGGGACACAGCGGGACACAGTGGGGACACAGCGAGGACACAGCGGGACACAGCGGGGCCAAGGCAGTGGACACAACGGGACACAGCGGGAGACACAGCGGGACACAGCGCGACACAGCGAGGACACAGCGGGACACACAATGTTCACATCGGGGGACAGCGGGGACACAGCGGGACACAGCGGGACACAGCGGGGACACAGCGGGGACAAAGCGTGGGACAGCAGGGAGACACAGCGGGACACAGCGGGGACACAGCGGGACACAGCGGGGACACAGCGGTACACAGAGGGACACAGCGTGGACACAGCTGGACACAGCGGGAGACACAGCAGGACACAGCGGAGGGACACACCGGGACACAGTGGGGACAGAGCGGTACACAGCGGGGACACAGCAGAGGACACAGCGGGGGACAAAGCGAGACACCACGGGACACAGCGGGGACTCAGCGTGGACACAGTTGGGACCAGCAAGGACAAAGCGGGGGACACAGCGGGACACAGTGTGGGACCAAGCAGCGACACAGCAGGACACAGCGGGGACACAGCGGGAGACACAGCGGGATACAGCGCGACACAGCGGAGACACAGCTGGGGACACAGCGAGGACACAACGGGACACACAATGTACACATCGGGGGACAGCGGGGACACAGCGGGACACAGCGGGAAACAGTGGGGGACCAAGCAGCGACACAGCAGGACACAGCGGGGACACAGCGGGAGACACAGCGGGACACAGCGCGACACAGCGGAGACACAGTGGAGGACACAGCGAGGACACAACGGGAGACACAATGTACACATCGGGGGACAGCGGGGACACAGCGGGACACAGCGGGACACAGCGGGGCACATAGCGGGGACACAGCGGGACCCAGCGGGGACACAGCGGTGGACACAGCGCGGACACAGCGGGACACAACAGGGGACACAGCGAGGACATAGCGTGATACAGCGGTAGACACAGCGGGACACAGTGGGACACATCGGGGACACAGCGGGGACACAGCGGGACACAGCAGGCACACAGTGGGATACAGCGGGGGACAGAGCGGGAAACAGAGTGGACACAGAGGGACACAGCAAGAAACAGCGGTGACAAAGCATGGACACAGCAGGATACAGCGGGGACAAAGAGGGGACGCAGCGGGGGACACAGCGGGACACAGCTAGACACAGTTGTAACAAAGCTGGGACACAGTGGGACACAGCGGGACACATTGGTACACAGCTGGGGACACAGCGGGGACACATCGGGACACAGCGGGACACACTGGGACTCAGCGGGGACACAGAGGGGACAGAGCAAGGACACTGCGGGGGACAGAACAGGACACAGCGGGACACAGCGGAGACAAAGCGGGACACAGCGGGGACACAGTGGGGGACATAGAGGTGGACACAGCGGGACACACGAGGACACAGTGGAACAGAGCTGGGGACACAGCGGGGACACAGCGGTACACAGAGGGGACACAGCGGTACACAGAGGGACACAGCGGGGACACAGCTGGACACAGCGGGAGACACAGTAGGACACAGCGGGGGACACACTGGGACACAGTGGGGACAGAGCGGTACACAGCGGGGAAACAGCAGAGGACACAGCGGGGGACAAAGCGAGACACCACGGGACACAGTGGGGACTCAGCGTGGACACAGTGGGGACCAGCAAGGACACAGCGGGGGACACAGTGGGACACAGCGGGGGATAAAGCAGCGACACAGCAGGACACAGCGGGGACACAGCGGGGACACAGCGGGACACAGCGGGGACACAGCGGGACACAGTGGGACTCAGCGGGGGACACAGTGGGACACAGCGGGGGACATAGAGGCGGACACAGCGGGACACAGCGGGACACAGCGGGACACAGCGGGGACAAAGCAGGACACAGCAGGGACACAGCGGGGACACAGCAGGACACAGCGGGACACAGTGGGACTCAGCGGGGGACACAGCGGGACACAGCGGGGGACATAGAGGCGGACACAGCAGGACACAGCGGGACACAACGGGGACACAGCTGGGACACAGCGGGACACAGCAGGGACACAGCGGGATACACCGGGGGGGACAGAGTGGGACACAGCGTGGACACAGAGGGACACAGCGAGAAACAGCCTTGACAAAGCGGGGACACAGCGGGACACAACGGGGACACAGCTGGGACACAGGGGGACACAGCAGGGACACAGCGTGATACAGCGGGGGACAGAGCGGGACACAGCGTGTACACTGAGGGACACAGCGAGAAACAGCGTTGACAAAGCGGTGACACAGCAGGACACAGCGGGTACACAGCTGGGACACAGCGGGACACTGCCAGATACAGTGATAACACAGCTGGGACACAGCGGGACACAGCGGGACACAGCGGGGACACAGCGGGGACACAGCGGGACACAGCGGGACACAGCAGGACTCAGCGGGGTCACAGAGGGGCACAGCAAGGACACTGCTGGGGACACAGCGGGACACAGCGAAGACACAGCGGGACACAGCAGGACACAGTGGGACACAGCGGGGACACAGCAGGACACAGCGGGGACACAGCGGGGACACAGCGGGGACACAGCAGGACACAGCTGGACACAGTGGGACACAGCGGGACACAGCGGGGCCAAGGCAGTGGACACAACGGGACACAGCGGGAGACACAGCGGGACACAGCGTGACACAGCGAGGACACAGCGGGACACACAATGTTCACATCGGGGGACAGCGGGGACACAGCGGGACACAGCGGGACACAGCGGGGACACAGCGGGGACAAAGCGTGGGACAGCAGGGAGACACAGAGGGAAACAGCGGGACACAGCGGGGACACAGAGGGACACAGTGGGGACACAGCGGTACACAGAGGGACACAGCGGTGGTCATAGGGAGGACACAGCGGGTCATAGGAGGACAAAGCGGAGACACAGGGGGGACACAGCTGGGGACACAGTGGGACACAGCAGGGGACACAGCGGGACACAGCGGGACACAGCAGGACACAGCGAGGACACAGCGGGGGACACAGCA
>NW_012301709.1:0-3304 GCF_000151885.1 Dipodomys ordii | reverse complement strand
CGGGATACAGCTGGACACAGCAGGGACACAGTGAGACACAGCGGGACACAGCGGGGACAAAGCGGGACACAGCGGGACACAGCGATACACTTCGGGGACACAGTGAGACACAGCGGGACACAGCGGGGACAC
The DNA here is from genome assembly GCF_000151885.1 of Dipodomys ordii. Lineage (NCBI taxonomy): Eukaryota > Metazoa > Chordata > Mammalia > Rodentia > Heteromyidae > Dipodomys > Dipodomys ordii. The sequence continues at coordinate 3,172 of NW_012301709.1, read as the reverse complement.
AGCGGGACACAGCGGGACACAGCAATACACTTCGCGGATACAGCGGAGACACAGCGGGGACACAGCGGGACAGAGCGGGGAACACAGCGGGGGACAGCGGGGACATACCTGGCGACAACGGGGACACAGCGGGGACACAGAAGGGGACACAGCGGGGACACAGTGGGACACAGCGGGGGACACATCGGGGGACACTGAGGGACACAACGGGGGACACAGGGGGGAAACAGCAGTGACACAGCGGGCCACAGGGGGGACACTGAGGGACTCAACAGGGCGACAGCGGGGGAACAGTGGGACACAGTGGGAAACACAGCGGGACACAGCTGGACACAGCGGGGACACAGTGAGACACAGCGGGACACAGCGGGACACAGCGGGACAGAGCGGGCAACACAGCGGCTACAAAATCGGGACACAGCGGTGTCACAGCCGGGGACACAGCGGGAACATAGCGGGACACAGCAGGACACAGCGGGGGAATCAGCGGGGACACAGCGGGACACAGCAGCGGACACAGAGATACACAGCGGGACATAGCGGGGAACACAGCGGGGGACACAGCAAGGGACACAGCGGGATACAGCAGGGACACAGCGGGACACAGCGGGAGACACAGCGGGACATAGCGGGGACACAGCGGGGACACAGCGGGGGACACAGCGGGACACAGCGGGACACAGCGGGGACACAGCGGGGACACAGCGGGACACAGGGGGACACAGCGGGGACACAGCGGGGACACAGCGAGGGACACAGCGATACACAGCGGGACATAGCGGGGGACCCAGGTGGACATAGCAGGGGACACAGCGGGGACACAGCGGGGACAAAGCGGGGCACCGCGGAGGACACAGCGGGGACACAACGGGGGACAAAGAGGGGACACAGCTTGGACATAGCGGGACAAAGCGAGGACACAGAGGGGGACACAGATGGACACATCGGGACACAGTGGGGACACAGAAGTGGACACAGTGGGGACACAGGGGGACACAGCGGGACACAGCGGGGACACAGCGGGGGACACAGCGGAACCCAGCCGGACACAGCGCGACACAGCGGGGGACAGAGCGGGGACACAGCGGGGACACAGTGGGACACAGCGGGGAAACAGAGGGACACAATTGGGGACACAGCGGGGACACAGCAGGAACACAGCGAGGGACACAGCGGGACACAGCAGGGACACAGTGGGGGACACAGCGGGGGACACAGTTGGAAACAGCGGTGAAACAGCGGGACACAGCGGGGACACAGCGGGACACAGCGGCGGACACAGCGGGGACACAGCGGGACACAGCGGCGGACACAGCGATACACAGCGGGACATAGCGGGGCACACAGTGGGACACAACAGGGACACAGCGGAGACACAGCGCGACACAGCGCGACACAGCGGGAACACAGCAGGGACACAGCAGGACAGAGCAGAGACACAGTGGGACACAGCGGGGACAAAGCAGATACACAACGGGACACACCGGCGGACACAGCGGGACACAGCGGGACACAGCGAGGACACAGCGGGACACAGCGGGACATAGCGAGGACACAGCAGGGACACAGAAGGGGACACAGCGGGGACACACTGGGACACAGCGGGGGACACAGCCGGACACAGCGGAGGATACAGTGGGGGACACAGCGAGGACACAGTGCGACACAGCGAGGACACAGCGGAGACACAGGGGGAACATAGCGGGAACACAGAGTGACACAGCGGGACACAGCGGGGACACAGCGGGACACAGAGGGGACACAGCGGGACACATCAGGGACACAGCAGGGATACAGAGGGACACAGCGGGGGACACAGCGGGGGACAGCGGGGACATACCTGGGGACAACGGAGACACAGCGGGGGACACAGCCGGACACAGCAGAGGATACAGCGGGGGACAAAGCGGGACACAGCTGGGGACACAGCGGAACACAACGGGGAAACAGCGGAGGACACAGCGGGGATACAGCGGGGGACACAGCTGGACAAAGCGGGACACAGCAGGGACACAGCGGGACACAATGGGGCCACAGCGGTGACACAGGGGGACACAGCAGGGACACAACGGGACTCAGCGGGGCCACAGCGGGGGACACAGTGGGACAGAGCGGGACACAGCGGAACACAGCGGGAGAAACAGCAGGGGAGAGCAGGGACACACAGGGGGACACAGCGGGGGTCACAGCGGGACACAGCAGGGACACAGCGGGACATAGCGGGGGACAAAGTGGGAACCAGGGAGGGACATAATGTGGGACACAGCGGGGACACAGCGGGACACCACGGAAGACACAGTGGGGACACAGCAAAAACACAGCGGGGGACCCAGCGGGGCACACAGCTGGACACAGCAGGACACAGCAGGGACTAAGCGGGACAAAGCGGGGACACAAGCAGTGACACAGCGGGACAGAGCAAGGACATAGCAAGACACAGGGGGCCACAGCGGGGGACACAACGGGACAGAGCGGAGACACAGAGGGGGACACAGCAGGACTCAGCGGGACACAGTGGGGACATAGCGGGACACAGCAGGGGACACAGCTGGACACAGCGGGACACAGCAGGGACACAGAGGTGGGCACAGCGGGGACACAGCGGGACACAGCGGGGCACACAGTGGGACACAGAGGGGACACAGCGGGGAAAACAGTGAAACACAGCGGGACACAGCGGGACACAGCGGGGACACAGCGGGACACAGCGGGACACAGCGGGGGCACAGCGGGCGACACAGCGGAACAAAGCAGGACACAGCGGGACACCGCGGAGGACACAGCGGGGACACAGCGGGGACACAGTGGGACACAGCGAGGGACACAGCGGGGACACAGCGGGACACAGCAGGACATAGGGGGACACAGTGGGGACACAGCGGGACACAGCGGGGACACAGTGGGACACAGCGTGGGACACAGCGGCGACACAGTGGGGACACATCGGGACACAGCTGGGCCACAGCTGGGGACCCAGAGGGACACAGCAGAGAACACAGAGGGACACAGAGGGACACAAAGGGGGACAGAAGGGACACAGCGGGACACACAGCAGTGGACATCGGGGACACACCTGGGGACAACGGGGCCACAGTGGGGACACAGAGGGGGACACAGCGGGGACACAGTGGGACACAGCAAGCGACACAGCGGGGACACAGCAGGACACAGC